>NW_004798284.1:188684-190549 GCF_000002075.1 Aplysia californica | reverse complement strand
TCTCTCTCTCTCCATCTCCATCCTATCCCCTCTCTTTGTATCTATTTGTGTGCATTCTTGCCTCCATCCTTATCTGTCTTGATGTATAAAATACATCACTCCACTTCCACAATTATACAGAACCCTTATCTTCCCTCTTTTTGAATAAATTCGTTTTCACTTTCATTTAAATTCACTGCTGTAACTCACCCCACACTCTCCCGTTCACACAAACACGTTTTGAAAAAATATGTTTTTGTTTGTTTTGTTTGTTTGTTTGTTTGCTTGTTTGTTTGTTTGTTGTTGTTTCTTCTGCAAAAAAACCCACCCTGCTAAGGGAAATCGTCACTGTCTCTCACAACATACCCCCCCTCCTTTTATGAAATTGGTCGACGATTGCGTAATCTGTTCCTGCGCACCTGTGGCCGGACGGTGATACATTTTTCAAATAGGGCAAATGTTTCAGCATTTCTACCACTGCAACAATTTCAATTGCCATGCCTTTCTACCCTGATGATTATTTTTTCTGCATTTGAATGATTCATGTTCGTTTCTGTGTGATTAGTGGAAATTCACATTTTCCGTTTTCTTGTGTCATCCCTGTTTTCCGTTTTCCTCTTGGCATCATGCTCACCTTCGTTATGATTCTTTGATTCATCATCATCATCATAATAATCATCTTGATCGTCATCCCCCTCCCACTCAAACCATCCTTCTTTATTTCAAGGTTTGAGCCATCGCCATTTTGTAGTGGTAGAGTTCATCCTTCGTTTTGTCCATTCCAAGTATTAGTAAATCCACCCAGTTGTCCCCCCCCCTTCAAGTTTCGTTCAACTCCGTGTCTCGTTACACCGTTTGACCAAACTGTATCCCCCCCCCCCCCCCCACCCCTCTTCCCCGTCAGTCCATCCACCATTTGATATTAGACAATACCTAGTTCTTTGCTGTTGTATCAGATGTTAGTTTTGACCTCAAAAGCTCTGTGCTATACTGCAGCACAGGGTCAAATATCCACCATTCCTAGAGTGAAAATAGCCCTTCTGTTTTCAACTTAAATCTGCTTATATTATATATATCAGTCGACGTGCTTGATTCTATTACAGTAAGATCTATGTTATTATACAGTTAAATCTGTAGTTGAATTATACGGATGAAAGATTGAAAATTCTTATATTTGTAGATAATAGATTCTTTAAAACGTTCGTGCTGATAGAGACTATTCTGAAGTTGCCTTATCAGACACTCGCTCACTCACTCACTCAATCACCCATTCAACTTCGTAACCTCATTTTTCTTAAAAGGGACCCAATGTCATTATGCCATCTCTAGTGCTATGCAGTTACTATAATAAGGACCATAGTACTTAGTAGAAGAATCACAAACTAGTTCCTCATTCAATGGCCTACATAATGTACGATATATCTAGTCTGAAATTGATTCCTGTACTATATTCGTCCTCTGAGTATATTAATTGTATTTGATTCTTGCATTTCTTTTCTATCACAATAGCGCGAAGCAATCGTTGTCGTACAATGAACGTTTCCATATCATGTATTTGTATTCTTAACAATATGTGTTTTATATGATATAAGAATTAAGAAAGAAAGTCAAAATAAATATGATATTAATCGAGCACTGTTGTTTGTTTATTTATTAAGTAATTGGAGTTCTCAATATTTGAGGGTAATGTTATTGTGTGTTGTTTTGTCTGTTGTATCGACTGAAGACGTCTTATGGTACTTGTTGAAGACGTGCGAGCGAGAGAGGTTGGCGGTGGGGAAAGAGAGAAAGAGAGAGAGGGAGAGAGAGGGGGGGGAGAGCGAGAGAGAAAGGGAGAGAGAGAGAAAGAGAGATGGGGGGAGAGAGAGAGAAAGCGAGAGAGAGAA
>NW_004798284.1:186814-187868 GCF_000002075.1 Aplysia californica | reverse complement strand
TCTCCCTCTCTCTCTCTTTCTCTCTCTCTATATCTCTCTCTCTTTTTCTCTCTCTCTATCTCTCTTTTCCCTGTGTGTCCACACTTTCGACTTTTATAGCATCAGTACTCTATATTTTTCGTTTTTTAACACGCTCACTTTGAGCAAATAGTCTCTGAAGTAACAAAATTGTTACAAATGCAGGATAAATATTATTTTAGCCCCTTTCCCCCCCCAACTTTCAAAATTGGAACATGCTTTTTTTTAAACTTTCAAAATGGGAACACTCGAGAAAAGAATAACTTTACCAATTCAGGGAAGAAATAAGAAAGTATTTATAGTTACTGTAAATATTCGCTTGTTCTTTTAGGCACTATCTCGCTTTTAAAAAAATTCAAGACACTCGACTATAACATGGAAAGATTCAATTCAAATAGAATGTGATTAACCCTATCCGTACATCGTGTTTTACTATCGTATCCATACGACATGGGGAACTCTGTGCCACCACTTACCAAGAGGAAATATACTCTTTTAATCGATCCATGCTTTGCATAGCAGTATGTGAAAAGGATTTTTTGAGAAGTACTGAAAGTTTCAAAGAGATCTTCGTACTAGAAGTATTCTAAAACGTGAAGAATACAACCCCGTGGGTACAAAATGACCCCAGGGCGTACGGATAGAATTAAGATTGGTACAGCAATACGTGGGTTTCCCCCATTTTAATCAACATCGTGTGATGGTAACTGCGCATTCTCTACAGTTTACAGAGCACCTGCGTGGAGCTTTCCATTTGCGGCACTCCAGTTTTAAAATAGTACGTTGGCGGCACTGATTTTTGATTATTTTCTTCACATGACATTTGCGGCAACACTCGTTTTATTCAAAATGTTGATAGGACATTTGCGGCACTGCGATATGATTTACATATTATATTATATTCGCTATCGAATATGCCCTACATTGAAACATTTCCCCTCTGCGTTACAGGCTTGGGACTGACTCATTTGAAAATGAGGCAGCATTAGAAATGCTTTAATGAAGTCTGTATAACTTGGTAAAAATCTTATATATA
>NW_004798284.1:184582-185558 GCF_000002075.1 Aplysia californica | reverse complement strand
TCCTCCTCCTCCTCCTCCTCCTCCCCTCCCCCTCTCTCTCTATTCTTCTCTCTCTATATCTTTCTAGTTCCCTTTTTTTATATCTCTGTTTTTTTAGGGGAGTGGGGGCTAAAATAGGTGTTGTATGTCCTTATCGACACACCTTAGATCTTTTAGAAGGTGGGTTTTGACACTGTCAGTCATAACGAGCTGAGAGGAATATAACATTCCAAACAGAAAGACGGAGATACCTGATAAAAATTCTCCCCACCCGGGAATCGAACCGCAGGGGACGGGGAACTGCCTAGCTGCTACACCACGGACTCCAGTAGAAAGACGCTGATATTCGACAAAACAAGTTACCAAGACGGGAATCGAAATCCTGTCTGTAACGTGCAAGGGTGAAGAACTCAACAGTAGTGCTGGGCGGCTAGGTTCCCGATTATTGAAAGCTAGGAATCGTAGGAATCGACTCCGAACCCAATTACTTACATTCTAATGTTGTGATATTTTCCCCTGTGGTTACCTGGTTGGTGCGGAACATCTTCAGGGTGTAGGATAACCTTGATTTCGGAACACTACGAAGCATCAACTTTTTTTTTTCAAAAGTAAATTCTTTTTCGAAAAGAAGATTTTAATGATAAAAATAACTGGCAACCGTTGGTCTACGTAAAAAGGAGACGTAACTTAACTTCCTTAGTATTAATCGCGGGAATCGGTTCCGGAATCGACTCTTCGCCCAGCTCTACTCAACAGTAGAACCTCAGACGTAGGTCCACAAATTGGTGCCACCACTCGATTCGGAGCCACTACATACAAATGTACAGTCATCACGTAGGTCGAATACATGTGAAGAATACAGGGGGGAAACGACTGTAGTCACAAACTGAAAATTGCGAGGGTGCTAATTTTAAAAGCTTGTGGACTCATAACTTCATATTTGTTTGACTGGTGGTTTATTGTTAAAAAGTGTTGTTAAATGGGAAAATTAACAACA
>NW_004798284.1:180801-182162 GCF_000002075.1 Aplysia californica | reverse complement strand
AATAAATTACATTTTTATTTGTCCCGGAAGGGAAATTTGGTTTACAATGGCACACATACATTTGAATACATAAATACATAATTATAAATACATACGAGTACATACATAAATACTGGCATAAATACATACATAAATGCACAATATTACACAAATACTGAACAGTTTAAAACCATGCCACTGTCGGTCACCATTGTGCAAAGGCCTGTATTTTGAGCTTGGGTTGTCGTGTCTTACCCAAAGACACACCCCAGTGACCACCCATCTGATCCCCGTGTCATCGACACTTGCTTGACATTACTTGAGTCTAAACTCACTACTCACTTAGCCACTGGAGTCAATAAATGTACTTTAGAGAATCTAGTAGGCGGGCTGCCTCGACCATGTCTTTCAGTGCCAGCTCGGGCTGAATGGGATATAATAACATTCTAGCAGACAGTTGGAGACATAAGACGAACTATGTCCCCACTCGGTATCAAACCCACGTCATCTGATTTCAACGGCAAAAAGCCTAACTGCTACACTATAGACTCCGATCATTTGTATAGTGAGTGTGGCTCTGACATACATAAAGTAGAATAAACGAGCAAAGAATCGTTTATCATTTGCATTTCGTGTCAACGCACGTGCCCGTCTTTAGGATAGGCGCTTTGATATCCGAACATGTTTCAATGATTTATGATGTGTCTAGGAGATCGTTATTGGACTTCCGAGACGCTTGCAGCACAAAGCGTCTTTTTATATTCCTTAAACTTAAAGTATTTCCTGCTGAAACCGCAGTATCACGGACGGCCTCCACTGACGCACAGGCAGAAAAGTTTGTTCTTGTTTTCTATTGTATGTAGTGACCAGCGATGACGTGTTTGTGAAAATCGTCTGGTGGGATGGTGTGTATTTGGTTACTTTTTAGTTTTAGTTTTTGTAGAGGTTTTACGGCGCTCGAAACTGCATAAGGTCATATGAGCACCAGAAGATCAGAGCTGTTACAAGAGAGTAACAAACATAAAAAAGAAGAAGGGAAGATAAGGACGACAGACGTTTAATATGAAAGAAGAAGCAAACCACACCAGAGCACCCGTCAACCGCCCACATTTGGTTACTTCGGTACCTATTTGTTGTTTGCATAATATATCTATATCATGACTAAGTTTCATGCATCTATGTACAGTATTTATATAGGTGCCACTGTAACCCAAATTTCCCCACAATGATCACTAAAAACTCGAATGGGAAATGGACTTAACGTTGTCTATTTACTCTGTAGACCCACACCACGCCCTACAACACAAACGTTTTCGTTTGTTTATCTTTTATCTCTAAGTTTGTATCTTGTGGGGCTTGAGGTATGAAACCATAAACCCCAG
>NW_004798284.1:177084-178849 GCF_000002075.1 Aplysia californica | reverse complement strand
TGTGTATGAATATAAGTAAATGGTTCTAGCCCGAGTAAGCAATGTTTTCTCTTGGTCTTTGTTAAAAATAATCAATTGAGACATTAAATGTGATGACTTACAGTGTGTAAGTCCCTTGTGTGTAATTAAAACCCCCCAACAAAAACAAAAACAGAACAAAAATATCAACGGAAATTTGAGCAGAAGCTGGGAGCATATTAACCAAGTAGTTTTGGTACAAAGTCGACCACCAGGGGATCTTCAGCTTGCGCAACTTGCACACGAGACCTCGGAGACTAGTCACCCTTATCCAAGAAGGTTAAGCATAAGATCTTACCTACCATAAGATTAGGGATGTTGCTGAAAGACAGCAGTAAGAAGGAGCCAAGGAGTTAGTAGCAGGCAGTGGAAAGGCTGCAGGAAGTCAGGAGCCCAGAGGAGGGGGCAAGAGAGAGAGAGAGAGAGAGAGAGAGAGAGAGAGAGAGAGAGAGAGAGAGAGGGGGGGGGGGGGGGGGGGGGGGAGAGAGAGATCTTGAATTTTGGGGTCAGAAAGTGGAGACGAAAGCAGACTACGTTAGAGAGCTGGAAAGGAGGTGCAAGTCGTCATACTTTGCATTTTGAAGGTACAAGAAGAAGTTGATTTTTTCCCCATCTTTTTCTATAATAATATTAATATCCTCTTTGCTTGTGCGCAATTTTCGGTTTTGCAAACCCCCAATTATTACGTGCTCAAAAGGGATTTTTGCTTTTTGAACCAAATAAAGAAGAACAATTGAAATACGTTCCAAAACAGTATAGATATCTAGAATCTAGTAAAATATTTATTTACTTTCAGCTGTCTGTTGTTTCTGTCTGTCTTGCTTTTTTACCTGCTCTAAATGATCGTTATCGTGTCGGAGTGCTTCCTTTAACAGTAACAACAAACAATGAGTTTTTATAAAAGAAATAAAAATGACAAATAAATGAATAATGATCATCGGTCAGCTCTTGTATAGCACTATAGTGAAAGTTCTGTATCAGCGAAACTGTCCTTTGGACAAGGTGGGTGGTTGGCTGTCGGTCTTGAGTGTTTTCGTTCTTTGTTCCTATGAAATACATTCAGTTGTCATTATTTCTCCTCCATCTTTTCTTTGTAGCTTACTCTCTCGTCACACCTCTAATCTTCGGCAATTTATATGACCTAATTGTATTGCAAGAGTCGCAAAATTCTAACAAAAACTAGAGAAACGGCTAAATTTAAGTCTTATAAAATAGCTAACAAAAATCGAGCAAAATGAGCGAGCAAAATGAGCAAGCAGCTTTATGTGTGCCTAGTAGGGCGTAATGCACTGAGCAAACAGGCGCACGAACTGGCAAACGCGCCGATAACCACACAAACAGACGGCCATCTATCCGATGTATCGACCTCACGTTGTCGTCGCCTGCACTGCTGAGGCCCGGCTGCGGCTATTTTTAGCCCTATGAGTCAGCGTCAGATGTAGGTGGCATTGACATAGTTCTCTGGCCTGGAAAGCAATAATTATATACACACAAACACTCACACACGCGTGCACGCGAACTCACACACGCACACACATGTACGCACACACTCACGCACGCGTAGATGCACACAAATTTACACATTCACACACATGCACACACATACGCACACACACATGCATACTAACAAACACAAACACACACACGCACGCACATGCACATACACACATACACACAGACAGACAGACAGACAGACAGACACACACACACACACAAACACACACACACACACACACACACACACACA
>NW_004798284.1:174158-176958 GCF_000002075.1 Aplysia californica | reverse complement strand
CTCTCTCTCTCTCTCTCTCTCTCTCTCTCTCTCTCTCTCTCTCGCCATGCGTGTTATCAGCTGTCAACAGGACGACCATCTGAACATTCTTTTTGCATGACCGTGCTTCTGGCTTAAGGAGGGGTACACACTCGTCTGACCCATCATCTCACCTACTGCAATTTCCCCGGGGGCTCTGTAGAATAAAAGTTTCGTTTCTGTTTCGATTTATCCCTATCCGTACGTCACGTTTTACTATCGTATCCTTACGACGTGGGGGAACTCTATGCCACCACTTAACCCTATTCGTACTTCACGTTTTACTGTCGTATCCATACGACGCGGGGAACTCTGTGCCTCCACTTTCCAAAGAGGAAATTTACTCGTTAATCCGATTCTGTACGCTTTGCATAGCAGTCTGCCAAAATAATTTTTTGAGAAATACTGAGTTTCAAAGAGATCTTCGAATTGGAAGTTTCTAAGATGTGAAGAATACAACCCCGGGGGTACAAAATGACCCCAGGCCGTACGGAATTCACAATGTCTCCGTTTAAAATGACATATCTGGAGATACGACTCTTTTGTTGTCCTTTCCTTTAGGAGATAGCTTGTGGGTGGTTGGCGGGTGCTCTGGTGTGGTTTGCTTTTTCTTTCCTATCATATATCTGTCTCCCGTTCTTCTTTTTTATGTTTATTTCTCTCTTGTAACACCTCTAATCTTCTGGCGCTCATATGACCTTATTATGCAGTTGCGAGTGCCATAAAACCTCTACTAAAACTAAAAGGAAATGACTTGACACTATGTGCTGTACTTCAGGTTTCTGTGACTGTGAGTGTGTGGTGGGTGCTTAGTTTGCTGCAGCCTGCTCTTTCTTTCTCCTCCTTTTCAGTCTCTAGTTTTAGTAGAGGTTTTGCGGCGCTCGCAGCTGCGTAAGGTCATAATTATGAGCGCCAACTTTTCAGTCTAAATTCGCTATCATTTTCGTGGTTGGAGCCCAAAAATGATACTTCTATTTTTTCCTAGCGGTTTTTAAATTTTATTTCAAGCTTTAATACGTGTCCAGTAATCAGCCCGACTTTTTGCCCCCCATTCGATCATTAATCATGCAGATCCGACTGTGCGGGCGGTTGGTGGATGCTCTGGTGTGGTTTGCTCCTTCTTTCCTATCAAACATCTATATCATCCTTATCTCCCCTCCTTCTTTTTTTGCGTATGTTACTCTCTTGTAACACCTCTAATCTTCGGCACTTATATGACGTTATTGTGTTGCTAGTGGTGTAAAACACTTACTAAAACTAAACTTTAATACGTGTGCTGTAATCAGTCCGACCTTCTGCCCCGATTCGATCATTAATCATGCTGATCCGACTGTGTGTGGCTGAAGTAAAAGTTATAAAGTGCAGATCTGTCTTTTCTCTTCTGTCCACACGATTTGACCAATCCATTTGCATATCGTGTCTCTCTCACTGACATTTATCGTCCGTGTCCTGCGGTGGACTGACCTCTTTAGGCTTAGAGCAGTTGATTGAACCAGCCGTGTCCACTCGGAATATTAATTATACGAAGCCACGAGGGCATTCTGTCGTGTCAGGAAAATGATCCATTATTTCAGGAGACAATGGGGAACTGCTTTGTCTCATTTTTGGTACTTTTGTTCTCACATTATTGTTGTTTTGTTTTGTGTTTTTTTTTGGCTTTTATTTTTTCTTTTGTATGTATATATATTTTTTTTTAGAGGAGGGTGACGTTGTTGATGCTTATTGGTTGAACGAAACTCTTCATTCGTCTTGACTAATAATATTATATGCTTACTCACAAATAACGGTGAATAAGCGCAACAGCGTTGCATATTATATGACTGGTGTGTGTATATCTATGAGCACATGCATAAAGAATGCGGAGCGTCGGCCCCACTGATTGCTTTGATTAAGCCTGTGTGTGGCAGCTAATAGGTTTTTGTACAGGAATATTCTAGAACTGGACGAAGAATCGATTCCAGAACCGATTCCCGCGATTAGTGCAAGGGCCTATTGAGGAAACGTTTAGATTCCCTTTTACGTAAACCAACTGTTACCAGTTACTTTATTCATTAAAATTATCTTCTTTTTTAAAAGAATTTATAACTTTTTAAAACGTTAGTGCCCAGTAGTGTTCCGAAGTCAAGGTTATTCAACCCTAAATCCTGAAGATGTTCGGAGCCAACGAGGTAACCACCGGAAGAAATCACATCGTTAGAAAGTAATTGGGCTCGGAGTCGATTCCAGCGATTCCTAACTTTCAATAATCGGGAACCTAACTGCCCAACACAAGAATATTATACTCCGTGGCTAATACAGACCCAGACACCTCCGAGTCCCACGAGACAGAGCCGTCCGCACATAATTTTTGTGTTGATTGCTCTTGTCTGTGTGCACTTGTACAAGCAAGCTTGCTCGCACACACACACGTACAGACAGATAGATAGATACTCACATACGCGCACACACACATACAGACAGACAGATAGACACTCACATACGCACGCACACACACACACACACACACACACACACACACACACACACACACACACTCTCACTCTCTCTCTGTATATGTCTCTCTATCTCTCTCTCACACACACACACAGACACTCACACATACACGCACATGTACATATACAGAGAGAGAGAGAGAGAGTGAGTGAGAGAGAGAGTGAGAGAGATAGAGAGAGAGAGAGAGAGACGGAGAGGAACATAAAAGAGAGAAAGAGAGAAAGAGAGAGAGAGAGAGGAGAGAGAGAGAGAGAGAGAGAGAGAGAGAGAGAGAGAGAGAGAGAGAGAG
>NW_004798284.1:169131-174058 GCF_000002075.1 Aplysia californica | reverse complement strand
GAGAGAGAGAGAGAGAGAGAGAGAGAGAGAGAGAGAGAGAGAGAGATAGAGAGAGAGATAGAGAGAGACAAGGAGAGGGACATAAAAGAATTTAAATCGAAACCAATTCACCGATGTTGTCAATGCAAATACACATTGCCCGACAGTAGCCGTTTAGAAACTAAGTACACGCTATTCGTTTCACTCTCAGTGTATGTAAAACTATTCGTGTCTTAGTAAAAAAAAAAGAAAATGTAGCTGGCATAGAGTGTAACAGATGGTCATTATCCAACAGCCTGGAGTCAAAAGTTATTGAGTGTGAATGTGTACGACGTTCGTGAGGAGGGGGGGGAGGGGAGGCTAGAACAATATGAACAATATTGGACCAATGCCGCCCCCCCCCCCACCTCTTTCCACCAAGAACTCTGAAAATGTTAACAGTTAAAGCAACAGTTCATACTTTCGTCCTCCATCCTGTTTAAGACAACAGCTCTTTTGGCAGTCGTGTTCGTTTCAAAGTACACGCACGAGCGCACACGCACGCACGCACACGCACGCACACACACACACGCACACACACACACACACACACACACACACACACACACACACACACACACACACACACACACACACACATACATGTATATCTTTTTTTTCTTTTTTTTTGTATGTGTTTTACGGCGCTCGCAACTGCATAAGGTCATATAAGCGCGAAGGACACATTCAACATTTTCAGTTGGTAGGAAATTTTGAATTTTGCACGGGTGGCGGCCGAAGTCTACTCTTATAGATTTTAGACCACCAAGGGATCTTTAACGTGCGCAACTTGCACATGGGACCTCCGAGATTTTTCGCCCTTGTCCGAGAAGGCTAGGTGTAGATCTTTCCTACCAGAAGATCAGGGGTGTGGCTGAAAGACAGCAGTAGAAGGAGCCAAGGAGTAGCAGTAGAAAGGCTGCAGAAAGAGTCAGGATCCCAGAGGAGGGGGTAAAGGGGGTGAGGGGGCGGGGGCAGAAAGTGGAGACAAAAGCAGGCGACAGAACATTGCTAGAGAGCAGGAAAGGAGATGAAAGGAGATAATTTTAGAGAAGAAAATGTTTCGGTCGTAACCCAGATTCGAACCCGGAACCTTTGAATGAGATGCAAAAACCTTATGTAACATATACCGTATATATCATATAGATAGATAGATAGATAGATAGATAGATAGATAGATAGATAGATAGATAGATAGATAGATAGATAGATAGATTGATAGATTGATAGATAAATAGATAGAGATAGAGAAAGAGGGACAGAGGGAGAGGTAAAAGGAGAGGGGGAGAAAGAGAGAGACAGAGAGAGAGAGAGAGAGAGAGGGAGAGAGAGAGAGAGAGAGAGAGAGAGAGAGAGAGAGAGAGAGAGAGAGAGAGAGAGAGAGAGAGAGAACAGGGGAGGATAAGTTGTTCGTAGGTATCAAATAGTAATCGTTCCCCTTCTATTGTAAATGTGGGACGCGAACGGGTAAAATCATAGCTGAAGAAAGTGGGACGAAAATGGGTAGTGAAACGAAGATTTGGGACGAAGATGGGTAGTGAAACGAAGATTTGGGACGAAAATGGGTTGTGAAACGAAGATTTGGGACGAAAATGGGTAGTGAAAACGAAGATTTGGGATGAAAATGGGTTGTGAAACGAAGATTTGGGACGAAGATGGGTTGTGAAACGAAGATTTGGGACGAAAATGGGTAGTGAAACGAAGATTTGGGACGAAAATGGGTTGTGAAACCGAGTAATGAAACAATGATGTGGGACGAAAACGGGTCAACTAGTTGAAACCACGCTAGCTGCACACTGCACATCCACTCCGCCCCCCCCCCCTCCCGCTCCCCCTCCTTCCATGGATGTTAACCGCCGGAGAACTGACCTGTAGTCAGTCGCATTCACTGTCATAGTTAAATACCTGTCTCTACCTCAGAATTACAAAGTTCTATCTGCTCAGTACCTTGTCTTGAGAAATCTGACGTCAAAGATTTTGACTTTCACGTCATGTCAAGCTTTTTCGAATGCAATTCTCTGAATATCTCGTTAACGGCTCCGAACAATCTTACGATTTTGATAGAGCAGAAAGAACATTTGGTTTTTGATGTCATCGGCTTAGTAACTCGAAACGGCAAACAAAGTCAGATAGAACTTTGTACTTCGGGGGTAGCGCTTTCTCGTCTTTTAAGAAAAAGGGGCTCACACTGTCATCTCACTGCTCATTCTACGCCATTATGCGCACTCCAGTGAAATGAAGTGGCATTTCTTTCACTTTCAGCCATAATGTTGAGTTTTGTTGAATCCCGATGAGAATATGAACATCTGTCTGTCCACTGCATTGTTCAGGTAAATGTGGTTCTCGTCACTTCACTAGTTTAGTTTTAGTAAAAGTTTTACTGCACTTGCAGCACAATAAGATCGTTTTACTCTACAAATTATTTGACTTGTTCCCGATCCTGCTACTTAATTCTTCCTTTCTAACCAGTGTCACATCTCAAAGCCTGGTCTCCACGTGTTGTAACAACAGGATATGCTTCATGTCGATTTCAACCAGCGACATAACAATTAAACACGAGGGACATTTGCTATCAGATTCGTTCAGAGGGCCAAAGAGTGATAATAATAATAATGATAATAATAGATAGCATTTGTATAGCGAAAATCCCCGCTCAACAGCAAGCTCTATGCGCTTCACAATCTATACTATTACCCCAGGAGACCTGAGAGCATTCTGAAACAGCCTCAACTTCCTGGGAAGCATGCAGTGCAAGCAGCCATTTATAGGCGCTAAAACACTACTAACAAGACCCTTCGCAGTCTATGGCCGGTTGCCCATTCCCACCTGGGTGAAGTGAGGAAAATTCGTGTAAAGTGCCTTTCCCAAGGACACAACGTCGGGACTGAGGCTCGAACCGCCGAACCCGCAACCTCATGATTACGAATCTGGTAGCTGACCACTAGGCCACCGATGCCAGTAAAACAGGTGTAGTCTCTTGTTTGTTTTGAATTTATTTTACAGGCCTTTCAATTATGTAAAAGTAGGATATCTCCTTAATAAGTGTATTTGAATTACCGTTTATACATATCACGTTTGGTTTTATTCAAAATCAGCGTGACCAGTATGAAAACATAGCCATTTGAAGGTGCTTTCTTTATTTTGGGACATTCTGTATAATTTTCATCCATGTCAAGTGTACAGTTTCTGTTTGCTGTATTTCAAGCAAAAGAAATAAAGCAAAGTGTTTGTCCCAAGGACACACCATCTTATAAAAAAGCAGATATTTTGACCAAGACGCACGGTTTTCAAGTTTAATCCCTGAACTTCTGCACTGGAAATTGCACTGTAATTGCAAATGTTAAAGGCCCCAGTCGACATAATTAAGATGATTTAAAAGGCTGGCTTCCTCGATCCTCCTCATCAGGACGGAGATATTTAGTTAAGAAAAAAACCCAACCACTAACAACAACAACAACAACAACAACAACAACAACAACAACAACAACAACAACAACAACAACAACAACAACAACAACAAGAAACCTACCACAACAACAACAACAACAACAGAAGACAAGAAAACCCTACCCCCCCCTTCACAGAATAGAAGATAAAAAAATCCTAATTTAGGAATCGAAACCACGTCATCGACGTGCACGGGCGAAAAGCCTGACCGCCACACCACAAACACCGGTTGCTGCTGAACGAGGCTGTTTGGATATTACGGAAGGGGTGAATCATGCACTTGCATAAAGAGGAACCAGGTTTTGTTGAATAGGTGTCTAAGAAAGTTACTGAGGATCAGATGGACAGACAGGTTCACTAACGAGGAAGTATTGAGGAAAACAAGACAGATCCCAGTCAGAGATGAGGTAGGGAGAAGGCGGTGGCGATGGATTGGGCATACTCTCAGGAAGTCAGGTAGCTGCATAACAAAGAATGTTTTGGATTGGAATCCACAGAGTTAGAGATCAAGGGGAAGACCGCGTGGAACCTGTAGAAGAATCACAGAAATCGATGTACAGAAAAGTGGGAAGACATTGAATAACATCAAGAGGCTAGCCCAGGATAGAGAAAGGCGGAAGGTGTTTGTCCGTGGCCTATACCCTGGTGCAGGGTGAGAAATGCAATGATGATTATGATAATGAATCATCGTCCTTTTCAATACTGTGAGTTTGTATTTGGTGGGTTAGAACCCCCCCCCCCAAAAAAAAAAAGCGAAGTTCAAGAAAGCTTAGTTTGGGAACCACATCAGGATTATCTGCATTTTTGTAATCTAGTTCTCTTCTTCATCTGGTGTCAGGTCTGGAGCAGACGTTAACGATCATGGTTCCCCATCTCTTCCTGTTGTCTGTCTTCTTGATCAGCTGTTTTTGTCTTTGTGATATTCATTGCAAAGTTGTTCTGGCCATCTGAATATGTTGTTCTTCGTCTTTCTCTTCTGTTCTTTCCCTTTATCTTTCCACACAACAGCAACTTCTCTAGTTTCTTTTTTTTATCTGTGTATGTGGCCAAAGAATCAAAATTGTCTTTTTCTGATGGTTCTGATTATAGATCTTTCACAACCTGCCTTTTTGAGCACTTCTCCATTTGCGTTCCTCTCTGTCCATGAGACACCGAGTATCCTCCTTAAATACCACATCTCAGCAGCCTCCAGTCATCTCTCTGTATTTAAGTCCAGCATGACGCATACTGAATTTTACCGTAGGCTTTATGTTGGGTCGATTAAATATTATATTGAAATGATAATTTGGTCTGATAAGAGTTGGGCACGCGCTTCGTGTTCAACTCAGCGCCTATTCAATGATAGACTGCTTTCTATTTGAGAGCTGGGAGTTTGTGGCCTCAACTCGTGACCTTCTTGAAACGTTGAATAACAGTAAGAGAGAGAGGGGGAGAGAGAGAGAGAGAGAGAGAGAGAGAGAGA
>NW_004798284.1:166301-168363 GCF_000002075.1 Aplysia californica | reverse complement strand
CCCCTCACCCCCCTGAATTAAAGCAGTGCAGAATCGTAGGTCACAGCTAGCGTGTTTCGTGACCAGAATTTTTCAAGCAGCGAATATGGAAGGTCAGAGAGTGATTTATTTTTACAGGATGAGGAGCACGGGGAAGAATGTCAAAAATTAGAGATAACCCATCTTGTCACAAAGCCTTTCACGTATGTTTAGTTTTAGTAGAGTTCTTACGTCGCTTGCAACTGCATAATAAGGTCATATGAGCGCCATTTCACGTATACGTAAGTCAATGCATGGCAAACTGTTATAGCAACAGTAATGCTATTTTCAGTTTTGTGATTTCTTTTGTTATTTGTAGATTATCGTCAAGATCGATCGTTAGTCGGACATTAGTTGTAAGCTAAGAAGGCGTAACACTGACAGAGAATTGGAAGGGAATTTCTCCTTATGGAGTGTAAACATTTTACATTTCTTTTGACATAATACAGATCATGTTCCTACCTGGGTTGAGTAGGATACAACATCTCAGCAGACAGACAGGATACCCCCCTTCACTTAAAAAGCCCGAAAAAAAGCCCCCAAAAACCAAGAAAGAAAAAGAGAAAGCGAAAAAAAAAGAGGAAAAAAGTGTATAAACAACATTTTTGTATTCGGGAATCGAACTCATATCTTGTGCGTGTAACAGTGATGAAAACAATCATTGCACCACACACTCTGAGTAAGACTTCCTTTCTTGCTTCACAGTATAATTATGCAAACAGCAGTTGTATGG
This sequence comes from Aplysia californica, assembly GCF_000002075.1. Classification (NCBI taxonomy): domain Eukaryota; kingdom Metazoa; phylum Mollusca; class Gastropoda; order Aplysiida; family Aplysiidae; genus Aplysia; species Aplysia californica. Next base: position 167,612 of record NW_004798284.1, on the reverse strand, counting down.
TCCTAGTCGAAAGCTTAGACTTGCATACTATATATCGCGGCATGGCTTTCGACTTCAATGGAATTCGCATCGTTTGCGAACGCTTTACAGCAGTATACAGTAGAACGCTGGTGACCTTCAAGTTTGGCGACAACTAATGTCATAATTATGCTATAGCTTGTTCACTTTTGTCTGTCCGTGTTAAAAGAATTCTAACCCATTTACTAATTTACATATGCCCAAGAAACGTTGCATGGCATTCCTGCAAGCTAGCTACCAAACAAAAATATTTTTTTAAAAATCTTGATACAGTAATAAACAAGTTGCTCTATTTGGGCCCAATACTAAAAACCGCTCTTTGGATGCATACACATGATCACTGAAATACATGATTTATAATAATCTTGCCCACAAATTGCTCATTTTGAAACAGCGACACCTCCCTGCCCCCACATTTCAGTGTTGTTAGCTAGCAGTTTTCAAACGTGCGTCTCGAAAGTACTCACCCGTGCGCTGGAAATAGTTTCTTAGGCGCGCGTTTAAGTGAGATGTTGAGAAAAATAATAATAATATGTCAGCTTTGTAATGTTTTAGGTCAATGCTATAAATGCCTTTCAGATTTTGTTGCTTATCCAACTTCTAGTTCTAAACGTGTGTACTAAGAACTGGGAAGATTAAACACAGCGATTGGGTGGTTGGCGGGTGCTCTGGTGTTGTTTGCGTCTTCTTTCCTCTCAAACATCTATCGTCTTTATCTCCCCTCCTTCTGTTTTGTGTTTGTTGCTCTCTTGTAACACCTCTGATCTTCGGCACTTATATGACCTTATTGTGTTGTAAGTGCCGTAAAACTCCTACTAAAACTAAAAAACTAAAACAGAGCGATTTTACCTTGTTTTAACCGCGGTCAGACGAAAGTGTACAAGCTATAGATCTAACCTTTAAGTGCGTCTACACTGGGTGACAGGATTATGCTAATTATGTCTTCCCCTTCTGACGCACTGGCAACTGGCAAGTCATCTTTTCTGACCCCCACCCCAGTACGACCTGCACTCGACGCGGTTATCTAGAACTTTAGCCTCAACGTGACTCTGAGTGGTAGGGAAAACGCTTCCTTCTAATTTTAGAAAAGAATAGTAGATCTGTCTATTTAATTCCAAATACATGTACAGAGAGGTCGTCATGCAGTTGAATATGATTCATAAAATACAGCATCTGTAAAATGTACATCGGTTTGATATTTGCATGTTACTTGTGTGTTTGTTTTGGACTTTATCCTATGTCGAGAGAGAGAGAGAGAGAGAGAGAGAGAGAGAGAGAGAGAGAGAGAGAGAG
>NW_004798284.1:163881-165958 GCF_000002075.1 Aplysia californica | reverse complement strand
GAGAGAGAGAGAGAGAGAGAGAGAGATAGAGAGAGAACGTTGAGAGTAATTTTCCTAAATACGTATTCGGAAGGAGCTACTGTCAAAACGGTAGAGCGTGAGCATCTCTATCTGTGACGTTACAATAAAGTAGGGACTACACACACAGTGATGGGAATCATATTTCTCAATCTCCCCAAAAATGACGTGATTTGCCTGGACAAAAGCGACTCAATATTACTATCATCAGTCCACAAAATGGCTCCCCCCTACCCCATGTTTGCCTAAGCTCACCCAAGGGCATTGATGACATCACCAGCTATGACAGCTCGCCTGACGCAAGGACTGGACGCATTTTGCAAGAGCAGCAGTAACAGCAACACAAGTCCTAGTTTTACCTTTTGCGTCTGATTTTGTTTTTCTCTTTTGGACAGTTTAACTATAATTAGGTAAGGGGGAGAATCATAACGTATAATTATTTTGACAGACAGGGAGAAGGCGTCGTCGTTGTTGTCATTGTCATCTAAATTTTTGTACAGTAGAAAAATAATACAGAGACTTGGATATTCATGTATGTCCGGCATGCTACGTGAATTTTAAACAATATTCAACATTTCGCCTAAATTCAGATTAATTTTGGAAATTGACATCATCATCACTAAACCTGACTCTACTTACTGGCATTCTGTATTTTTGGTGACATGAGTAACCGCCCCCCACCCAAAAAAATAAAAAAAATAAAAAAATTTATATGCCATTGCTTGACACCAAATTAAAATCCGAAAGATAGATAACAAACGAGTACCGGACAGCAATGATTCTGAGGATATCAGAAGACGTTCGAGATTAGATATTAATATTATGTAGGCCACAAGCTCCAGTTTATTCTCTAAAACTTACAATAGTGTGGTCCATAGTACGCATTAAGTTCTTTTTCTTTTGCGGAAACCCCCCGTTTATATTCTGCGCAATATGACCTCAGATTCACATGCGACTTTTTAAAATTCGACACCCCTATCGTGACTGTGCTGTATATCATGGCTTATTTGTGGAATTTTCATGCGTCTATTTGTTCAGGGGGGGGGTGTAGTTAGGGGTGAGTGTTTAGTGGTGTGTGGTTAGTGATGTGTGGTTAGTGATGTGTGGTTAGTGATGGGTGGTTAGTGATGTGTGGTTAGTGATGTGTGGTTGGTGAGCTAAGGCTAACAATAATGACAAGCATAACGTGTCGGTGACACAGCGTTTAGATGGGTAGTCACCGTGGTGCGCCCTTGAACAAGAAACGATATCCTTATTTTTAAAAACAGTGGAGACCAGCAATGTTGTGGGTTGATTGTTGTAATTAATTTTTATTTAGTACCACAGAAACATTAGGAACGAATTGCTGGGGTTTAAATGTCTCTCAGTTACTTAAAGTAAACGTCTTGAAAGTTCTCAGGTGACAATTTCCGCTTCTGATAATGTTCTTAGACACAAGTTATTATGTATACGTTAAGTGGGGGTAGATATTGCTTGTAAATGGATTTTTATGAGAAACAAAACAATCTTAAAGTCAAAGAAGTTTCGACATCAATATTATCATTATATATAATTGTGTCATATTTTATGCTGGACTTTTGATTCCTCAGACCGTGCCCTGGCATGGTCCCCGCTCTGCGTTCTTTATTAAAACTTCGGTGCGCTAGTGCCCAAATGAAGGGCAAAAACACAATCTTGCTATAGTCGAATGCGCGCGCAATATTTCCTTCCTTGCTCTCCGAAATCGTGCAAAGTGGTGAACTTCATGAAGAACCGCAATACACGTCAAAGTGCACTGTCTCGGATACCACAATGCCAGTCTATGGTTTAGTATCCCGTGAAATATTTACGAAAAACGATCTAAATAGTGCATGGAGGCCGTGGTGGCTGCTCGCAAACAGTTTTGTAGGTTTCGTGATCCCCTTATTATTCGGATACTAATCTTTTTTTAAAAAAGTATTTCTCCTGACCTTTAAAGCCTCTGTGCTATCCAAATACTATCAGAATACCCGGTATACCTGGAGGTGTCATCTCTGACTCAGAGGTCGACGTGTAATGAATGACCCTCCAGCTGCCGTTC
>NW_004798284.1:158903-160137 GCF_000002075.1 Aplysia californica | reverse complement strand
CTCTCTCTCTCTCTCTCTCTCTCTCTCTCTCTCTCTCTCTCTCTCTCTCTCCCGTTCTCCTCTTTCTTCACCACTTCGAAGGAAATTAGGTCAGGTCAGGCTTGGTCAATCCTTGACATAGTGTCCAAGGGCAGCAGAAGGTGGGGAAGTCCTCCATCACTCTGATGTCTTTTATTTTTGTACGCCAATTCTTCCTGCTGTCTTGTCTTGTTTAATGACATTCTGACCTTGTCGGACCTCTTCTCTGTTGTTGTCCTTGCTTCTGTTTTCTTTCCACTGCAATAGCCCGCTAGTTTTGCCTATCAGATCAGTGGCGCAACAGTCGCTCTAGCCTTTCAAAAAGTACACTTTTACTTTTTTTTAAATGAGACGGACTCACTATATCACATGTAGATATATCAATACCAAAATGGATCTGGCAGATGACAGAATGAGGGAATAAGGCAAAAATATGCCATTTCTACGTTAGAAAACACACTGTTCATGAGTGCACACGAGCCATCCCTCTCCCACCCCAATCCACTTCATCTATCCCACACTCACGTATACTCACACAAACAAACAAACACGCACACACGTTCTCTCCCCAATCCACAGAACTTACAGAAAAGGAGGGGGAGGGGGGTTGTGCGCCCCTTTGGACTATTAATATATCTTCCACGTATACTCACACAAACATACAAACGCGCAACCACGTTCTCTCCCCAACCCACAGAACTTACAGAAAAGGAGGGGGAGGGGGGTTGTGCGCCCCTTTGGACTATTAATATCTCTTCCTCCCCCACCCCCCTTCCCACCGACCACCTGGTTGGGTCTTACTTTTTTCTGTCTGCATGAACTCTTGGACACTGACCAGACCCAGATGCCAGATGCTCTGTGGCCTCAATCTTGAGATTGTCCCGTAAATATTTCACTAGTGTTTCACGCCCAAACAGACACAGTGTCTTTCATAAACGAGTTACAGATCGTGGTCTCTCGACAGGAATTCGGTGAAAAGGGAACTTTATCCAGTACAGGACGAGTAGATCTAACACTCATTCAGATTCGAAGCTCAAATGTCTACCATTTGGTCACATTTGTAAACCACCGTGGCTTAGGTGTAGGCAAAAAAACCCACCAATAACGTATTGTCGGGAGAGACCTGCTGCTTATCGAGTTACTTGTACAGTGTATAGTTGAATGACCCACCACTCACAGTTCATCAAATCCTGCACGTCCTATATTTATATATATA
>NW_004798284.1:157460-158511 GCF_000002075.1 Aplysia californica | reverse complement strand
GCGACCCCACCTCTTTTAATTTCAGATATCTCGACTTCTATTTTAAATAGATGGGTATTTTTTTCACTGATAGCAGGACAACTGAAGAAGCTTTAAGATAATACCACTAACTCCACATGCTCAAAAACTGACGAGAGCCTGAATCCGCAGCCTCGTATTATCTTCCATCTTTATAATGTTATTCACTTCCTCTCGCCGTGTGAATACCATCATATTAGGTTGTACAGACGATTCGAATTAAGTGGTATTAAAACTGTTTGAGCATGAGCTCCACCGGATCGAGTTGTGTGGCTTGGCGTCTTTCAAAATTAAAATCCGGTATTCGTGAAGAAAGCCACTCAAGCCAAGGATCGTACATAACAAGATATTTCATTCCTCTCTTTGAGCCAATTAAAAAAAAGTGTCCCCAAAATTTGGTGGTGCCCTGTTCGGAAAAATGCGGACTTTGCGAAGAGAGTAACCCTACTTGAGTGAAAAACAATAAAAGTGAATCTAACATACTGTGCTATTCCTATTCTTCTTCGGAAGAAACAAAAGAGAGCTTCAAAACAAAGATTGCAGCGCCATCTGAACCAATGCGCGGACTTCCGCGGACACTTTTTTTTTGCTGAGTGAACGATCTTGCTATGTACGATCTTTGCTTAAGCCGACTTGTTGAGGAAATGATTCCCACATGTTACTGGGGACGTTCATTTCATTTATTTTTAACAGAAAGATCCGTTTTCAGCTGGGAACGTTAATTGACAAAAAAAGGCAGTTAATTTATATAAGTCAACACACCGGATTTTTAAACACATTTTTTAAACTAAGCTTCTCTAAAAGTAACGTGTTTGACAAAGAAAACAAGAGCTTTTATTCGGGTTGGGTGTTTTTGAGATTTCGAAGCGGAGGCAAGTATACGACCTCTAGAAAGGTTTTAACTAAAAGCATGTGCTGGGGATTAAATGAGAGAAAATAGGCATGCTGATTAATTTGGACATCTTCAGCGTAGGATTCACCTATAAACAAAATAAAAAAACAAACAACGAACAACCCCCCCCCCCAACAATAT
>NW_004798284.1:155141-156295 GCF_000002075.1 Aplysia californica | reverse complement strand
ATGTCTGTCTGTCTGTCTGTCTGTCTGTCTGTCTGTCTGTCTGTCTGTCTGTCTGTCTGTCTGTCTGTCTGTCTGTCTGTAGGTAGGTAAGTAGGCAGGTATGTCAGTGTTCTTCAGTCTCAATCCTTATACTGTGTCTCCCTCACATCATCTCATTTTTGTCTCTTTGTTTGTCTGTAGTTCAATGGTCAGGCACTTCGCCAATGCATGTTCGATTTCTTGGTGGGGAAGTTGTTTTTTTCTTCCTTTTTTAATTTCTTAAAATAAGTCTCTTTGTTTGTGAAAGAAGATGTCGTATACCACTAAGCTCGGGTTGGCACTGACAGGCAAGGTTGATTGATACAGCTGTTGATCTAAATATGCGTTGAAGGGGCATCACACACTTTATAAATACAATCATGCTACACCATAAGACCAACAATGTTTGTCAATACCCGTTGCTTGTCGCCACTCTGAGCTTTTTTTTTTCGTTCTTCTTCTTATTTTTTTTACAGCAAGGGTTACTGTTTTGTTCAAGGACCACTATAGAACACACACCTGAACCTCGGGTCAACGACAGATGGTCGACATTTAATATTACTACGGACTGAAAACCTGGGCTCACTAAACGCAGGGCCGCTGGAACCTTCCAAAGACAATAATAAGAACACTAGAATTTGCTATTACATGAAAAGCAAGGCTTGAAGTATTATTTGAACACTACATTAATTTATGAAACTCGAACTCATTTGAAACGTCTTTGCAAGGTGTTGGGAATGTAAATGGTTTATTTGAAAGTCTGATTAGAATGAAATGTGTACCGTGCCTGAACGGTTTCCGTTTGTTTAGGTGTGGAGTGGTCGAGTTTCGAGTATAGGAGAAAGGTGTCAGCTCATGAAGAGGACACTCAAAGGGGAGGCAACCCTTGTTCAGCCTTTTATTTGTGAAATGAGTCTACTCCGCCTTTTAAGATTTTGTAGTAGGAACGAATGACCCCCTCCCCTCGTCCCCTCGAAAGTCCGTACTCAAACTCTTTGTATACCAGTTTGCGTATGGTACTTCACCTTGTTCTGACAAAGTTGTTAGTAGCGTAGGTAATGCACGTCAATCTTTTTTCTTTTTTCTGAAGTTTTTTTTTCTTCTGTGTGTGTGTGCGTGCGTGTGTGTGTGTGTGT
>NW_004798284.1:150848-152599 GCF_000002075.1 Aplysia californica | reverse complement strand
TCTCTCTCTCTCTCTCTCTCTCTCTCTCTCCCTCTCTCTTGTGTAGAACAGACACTAACTTTCACGGCTCTCCACTCTCCAAACAATCCTATATTCGGACATCCATAGATCGTGACATTATGCGGAGTTGTTATCAAGATAATATTCGAAAAAGTTTGACATGTTGTGAAACTCAAAAGTTTTTACGTCACATTTCTCAAAACTAGGTTGCGAGCAGATAGAACTTTGTTATTTTAAGATAGTAAACAGTTGGTATCAAGTTGGACAACAGAGTGGATGCACCTGGTTTGAATCTCCAGTGGGGTGTTTTAAACTTATTTATTTTGGGGACGTTTTAACCCTATCCGTACCTCGTGCTTTACTGTTGTATCCATACGACGCGGGGAACTCTGTGCCACAACTTTCCAAAGAGGAAATTTACACGTTAATCCGATCCGCACGCTTTGTATAGCAATCTGTCAAAATGATTTTTTTAAAAGAAATACTGAAAGTTTCAAAGAGATCTTCGTACTAGAAGTATTCTAAAATGTGAAGAATACGACCTCTGGGGTACAAAATGACCCCAGGGCGTACGGATAGAGTTAAAGCGTTCTGCCCATTTGGCTCGGTTCTATCAGAGATGGAGGTTAAATTTGGAGGTCCCGCCACTTTAAAAAACTAGCATTGTTGAAAGGGACGACGAACCTAAACCGTGGCCATTGGCTAAACGACGTTCACAGGATAAGTGCAAGGCTGTGACCATCTTCTTTAGTAGGCAACAAAAACAACAATTAAAATGAAAGCGTAAAGGAAATGAAAGTAAAACATGAGCTTTTGTTACTCAATCAAGAATGTTCAAAATATAACTTCACACTATTTTAAGATTCAGATCTTAATGTCCATCTTTGTAAGGACCATTTTAACTACAAAAATCGAAGAACAACATAATTACTTCTTTGCAAATAGACCAAACATCAAATTATCATATCTGAGCAAAGTTCGAGCGTCCAAAGCACTAAGTCGGATCAAATTAGGAACCGAAAGTATCATTGTCCCTACTTTTGTTCAGCGCAGTGAAATGGATCAGTGTCCGCTCTTGCGCAAAGTCTCCTGCAATAACCCCTCCGCCATTCACTCCCTAAATCACCCCTTTCCCACAACAAAAGCAATACCTTCTGTTTAAGGCAACCCAAAAAGAAGGAAAAAGGCGTCCTTTTGAAACAATATGATATCATTGAGGCGCGGGCTATTGGTTTAAACGCAGCTTCATCAAAAACAACAAAAACAGCACAAACAATGGCAGCACACCTCGACCCACGAACACACAATTACCAATATATACATACAAACTTGCAAACTTACATAAACATACACTTTTTCTTTCTCCCTCCCCCCTTCCTCCACGCCTGCCTCCCCCCCTCTCTCTCTCTCTCTCTCTCTCTCTCTCTCTCTCTCTCTCTCTCTCTCTCTCTCTCTCTCTCTCTCAGCATCATACCATTGTCCGTCTTGATTGTCACCTACACTTAATTGAAATCATTAGAGAAAACAATGCATTTATGGTATTCATGTTCGGATGCGAACCATTTTAATCTGACCCTATACTGACATGTACACTGTCAAACTTCGCAATACGTAGGCCCTAGATGCATTTTATCAAATTAAATGTTAGTTCCAAAAAGCCTTTTTCTTTTTTGATTGACGGCTTATAGAATATCTGCCATTATGTGCATGCTCGCAAGCACACACGCGTGCACCAAAACACACACACACAC
>NW_004798284.1:147920-150748 GCF_000002075.1 Aplysia californica | reverse complement strand
TCCTCCTCCTCTTCCTCCTCCCCCTCTCTTTAGTATCACAGGCATTTATGCATTCTTATACACATGCTCACGCACGCACATACACAAACCCGAACACACACAAAACACACATTCTCTGTCTCTCTCTCTGTCTCTCTCTCTCTCTCTCTCTCTCTCTCTTTGGCACATGCACGCACACACAGCCACACTGCGACATTAACACTAACTCCATTAACACCAGCAACAACAACAGCACGACCCTCTGAACCATAAGGAGCCCCTCTATGCTGTAGACTGCCAGTTTTAATGTACCTCTACTGACTACTCCTCCCCTTCCCCTTCACCCCTCCTCCCACAAAGACGTGACCAACGAAGAGACACCGTGGTGTGAGACTAGAAAATGTTGACGCAGGAAAAGAAGAAAATCGATGAACGGTTGGTAGATTCCCCTCTCCGGGGGCAGATTATATCCTGAGCGGCGTGAGGCTGCCTAATGAGGCCATTCTCTTTTACTAATGGAAACTGACAGATGAAGCCTTCGGTGAAGACAGGTGGAAAAAAAAACGTTTTCGCAATGGAAATCCTACGCCTTGCTTTTACACTTTGGCTCCCGAGTTCTCTCAGCCAGTCCGCATAGTGTAATTGTTTCAGGTTCTTGATTAACTACCTTATTGTTCTAGCAGAAAGTGAGAATATCTGTAATCACAGCGCCTGGCCAATTAACATTCGACTTCCACAACATTAGTTTACGTTTTAGTTCTCGCTATCATTAACACCGTTTCCTATCAAAATGACAAGAGTCAATAAGTTGAAATTTTAGACTCTTTGTTTCGTTCTTAATCGTATTTTCTTTTTTTTTTCTATTCGTCTTTTTATTTCATTTTCGTCTCCCCTTCTTTCTATTTTAGTTTCTGCACATAATTGTTTTATTATTCAAGTCTATGAGCTTCTGTTACTATAGTTCATAGATTTATACTGTTTACTGAACAAGTCAATTAACTCGCACTGTTTTTTAAAATGGTTAGAGAAATAAACCTCTTTGAAACATTATTCAGAGCCGTAGCTAGCTATCCTACTTAAAACTTAAAAGGAAATATGACAACAATTGAAAAATCTCTTACGATACAGAGAACTAAACATGTATCAAAATGATGAGTCACTCCATCAGCGCAATGCGGAAACAATTGTGAATGTGGATCTGTCCTAGGGATGGATGAGGTATGGATAAAGTCGTTGGGCTCTCTCTATATCTGAATAAGACCAAGCGTGAATTAATTACACCTTGTTCCTTTACGACCTGATAGTGAGCCTTTATAAAATCAACATATCACCTTGGATACTGAATTAGGTAAGCTTGGGTTTAAATCAATGACTGATCGAATGGTCACCCTATTCAAAGTACTTATTGGAAACAGTTTTTATACTATTTTTAAAATCTATTTAATTTCTTTTCTTTTTGTTTTAGTATTGCTGAAACCTTTTCTTTTCTTACTTACTTACTTACTGCCCGTTACGCCCTCTGGCGTTTATGGCAGCAACAAAGGATCTCTAGCTCTGTCTGTTTTGGGCCATCTTGGTCAACGCCCCCCACGAATGGTTCCAGGGCTTCATCTCAGACTCCACTGCGCGTCTCCAGGTCATTTTTGGGTCTGCCCCTCTTGCGACGTCCTTCGGGTGTCCAGTGGAGGGCAATCTTTACAATAGAATCTGGTTCTCTTCTCAGAACATGCCCAATCCATCTCCATCTTCTCCTTTTCTTTTCACGGTAAGATAAAAGAAGGTCATTGTCTTTTTTCAACTTTGATCGGCTGAAGCCGCCTCCTATGTATACAGTTTTATCGCTTGTTGTTGTTGTTGTTGTTGTTGTTGTTGTTGTTGTTGTTGTTGTTGTTGCAAATAATATTGCTACTGTCGATTTTGCTTACTCTTTACTTCGTGTGCATATACCTTGGTATTCTGCTCACTTCTAGTGATTCCATGTTTGTCTTTTAAAAACCTTTCTTACTTCAGGCAAAACTGTTTTGGCCCTACTAGAAAATCTATGACAAACTTGCTTTTTGCCAAAGAAACATTTCTGACTCTGGTCATCATACACAATAAAGACATGAAATTAATTCTGAAAGGTGACAAGAGCACTTCGATTCTATCGAAGAAAAAATAGACTCTGCACTGGGTCCAACTTCCCTCAAAGACTTCCGCTACAATCAGTTGTGTCCCCAGTTATGTCTCGGGCTCAATACGAAACACAGCCAGGAAATTGCAAATATTCCCGCGTACATCCCCGAACCTGACAGCTACAAGCCAGAGTACATTTCCCAGAGAAGGAATCTCCACTCGTACAATCCAGTTAGGACTGATCAGGGCAATAAAGTGAAAAGAAAGCAGCCAAGGAAGTTGCGACTTTTTCCTTTGTCTGGGTTGTTGTTGTTGGTTTTTTTAGGTTTCTTTTTGTTATTCTTAGTTGTGTTCTTGGTGGTTGTGTTTTTTAGAAGTCTCTAATAAAATTACGTCACGAGTTATTCGTACTGCGGGGCAAAGATGTTATAGATAGTACTGTTAGTGTTATAACCTCTTTGAGTGCGGGGAGGTCTTTGTGTAGCAGTTGGTACTCACAATATTATTCCTCATGAACTGCATATGCCGGCGTTTGCACACGTGCGAAACAAAACACAATATATGAAAATGTTAATAGATATCATGTGACATTTTAACTTAGCTTTACTGGGTGGATCTATCTATTATAATAGGTATTCGTTTTGAAGTCGTTAAGCGCTCATATGACCTTAGCAGTTGCGAGCGCCGTAAAACCCTATACTACATACAAGTCGTTAAGCCTTGCTGCCAGGGAT
>NW_004798284.1:145850-147143 GCF_000002075.1 Aplysia californica | reverse complement strand
GGTCGGTCCCGAAAATTGGACAGGTCTACGCACATTTATCGAACGGATATAGAGAATATCGAACTTTGAAAAAATATATAAAGTTCTTAAATGGATTCGATCTGTCTGATTAGATCGGATCGAGTGGGATGGGTAAATGGCGCTGCACGGTCAGTGCTCGCTACAACAAGCTTCTGCTTTACTTGAACATCAAATTTGACCCACAGGTTCATCCAGCTATTTATCACATTTCTCACTCAAATAGAGGGTCTTATCCCACAATGTTACGTGACACTTGTAGCTTTCTGATTGGAGTTTGGCCATAATCTATATCCAACCGACCCTTTCCTGAACTAGGCGATGATCATACATATAGTCGAAGTTGTCCAAGAGGCTCACCTTTTGTCGAGGGAGCATTGGCCGTTTTAGACAGGTGAACGATTTGGACTGTGTCATTATGATAAACAACGAAATGGGAATGGGGAAAGGGGGTGGTATTTTGTACAGGTAATTGTCTTGGACAGGTGGCCGTTAGTGCAGGCTCAACTTATTTTGCTTTTGGAAGATTTGATTACACTAAGAAAAAGTGTTAGTGTTTGCTCCTTCCATGACGAAAAATCTGGATTGCTTAATTAAGATTGATCAAACTATTATCAAAAGAGAAATTTGAGGAAACCTTCTGCAGTGGGCCTTGCGGGTAATCGCAGTTCGCCAGCTTTCAGCAGACACTACCGCTCCTGACAGCGGCAGCAGCAGTATGAGCACCCGAGACAACCTTGGCGCCCATCTCAACACTGGAGGTGGACAGACACCTCGCTACCCCACAATGACAAAGTTCTACATGCCCAATACTTATATGGTCGCTTGCACAATGCTGTTTTGAGAAAATCGAAGGTAAAGTTTATGCCCCTTGCTCAGTTTCTTTAAAAGACAAGGAGAGTTTTCTCTATAACCAAACAAATATACTCACCAATGAAACCAAACTTCTCCTATAGGTAGGGCAATGCCCACTTTTGGTGTAGGTCAAGATTTCTGGAAACCCCCGAAATCTAGGTTAGCCCGCTTGTCCTTAAAAGCGACCATATAGTTTTGAGAAATTGAACGTAAAAAAAAAATGCGATTCACATGTCAAGTTTTTTTTCGAATGCAGTTATATTCTTTGAAGATCTTGATAACGACTCTGAATAATCTTATAATTTTTATAGAGCTGATGGATCATTTGATTTCCGACCTCAAGGTCTCAGTAACCCAAAACGGCCGTAAATGTCAGATACAACTTTGTGATTCTAAGATAGCGTCTTGTTCAGCTAGTCA
>NW_004798284.1:140237-143883 GCF_000002075.1 Aplysia californica | reverse complement strand
TCTCTCTCTCTCTCCCTCCCTCTCTCTCTGTTGATCTTCCAGTTTGAGAAATCGTATTTCCGTCCCCTTCATCTCGTTTCTGCCTTCCAGGTTTCGTTTCTCATCTGGCATTTCTCTGGTCATTGTTTGTCTTCCTTCAACTATCCCGATAATTCCTTTTTATCTGTTTCTCATCACATTTTCATTTTCCCCCCTTCTTTTTATTTGTTTTGCGCTTTTCTTTTTTTCCGTTTTTCCTTCCTCTGCGTTACACATCCTTCCTCCTTAATTTTTACAATGATTCCCCATTCCACGTTCTGTTTTTTTTAAATGCATGTCCTGATGTCCATATTATTTTTAGATCGGTATTCTTTCTCTTCAGCTGTCCAGCATTCCATAAACATGAAAGAATTGGATGGATTCCATTTTATTGACCCCACTGGGAACATTTTGGTTACAAAGACATATCCAGATTCGTACATAAATATCTGGGTAAATACATACTTGAATTTACAAATTTTAATATAAATGCAAAAAATATTGTTATCAAAGTTGCCAAATATACAATATCTTACCAATACACACAACGTTATAAACATTCCATAGCGTGGCGTCGGTAGCCTAGTGGTTAGGCTACCGGACACGTAATCGTGAAATTGCGGGTTCGGGGGTTCGAGCCTCAGCTCGGCCCGACGTTGTGTCACTTGGCTCGGTCCTATCAGAGACGGACGTTAAACTAGGAGGTCCCGCCCCTTAAATAACCTAATAGTGTTAACAGGGGCGTTAAACCCATACCATTTCATCATTTTCCCCCTCTCCTTCGCTTGACTGTGCAGTTCTGTTTTCCAGCTCGAGTTATCGTGGCTTGTTCAAGGACACACCCAATGACTGACCACCTGACTTGAACGTCGTGTCACCGATTGTCGCGAGCCAGAGCTCACTCATAATTCAGCTAGGGGGCTCTCCAGGCCTAGAGGTTAAGGTGTTCGCCTCTCAATCAAAGGTCCCGGGTTCGAATCCGGGTATCGATAGAAAAATTTTCTTCTCTAAAATTGTCTCCTTTCACCTCCTTTCCAGCTCTCTAGCAATGTTCTGTCGTCTGCTTTCGTCTCCACTTTCTGCCACCGTCCCCTCACCCCCTTTGCCCCCTCCTCTGGGCTCCTGACTCTTTCTGCAGCCTTTCTACTGCTACTCCTTGGCCACTTTTTACTGCTGTCTTTCAGCCACACCCCTGATCTTCTGGTAAGAAAGATCTACACCTACTCTTCTCGGACAAGGACGAAAAATCTGGGAGGTCCCATGTGCAAGTTGCGCACGTTAAAATCTCTTGGAGGTCTAAAATCGGTAAGAGTAGGCTTTGGCCGCTACCCGGGGAAAATTCAAAATTTCCTACCTACTGAAAAGGTTTAATATGTCCTCGCGCTCATAAGACCGTATGCAGTTGCGAGCGCCATAAAACACTTACACAAAAAACCCACCGCAGACACCAATGAGCATGATCTTTATTAATGAAAGCACACCACAGCTTGTTCACTTTCGTCTATCACCGTTAAAAAATTCTAGGTCATTTATTAATGTACCTTTGCCCACGAAACTCTGCACGGCATATCTGCAGGTTGGCGACCATACACAAATATTTTTTTCCCAAAATCTTAATCTACTATTTTTAAATAAGTTTTTCTCCTCGGGCCCAATATTAAAAACCGCTCTTTGGATGCAAACACATGATCGCTAAAAAGTTACTTACAGCAACCTGGCCTTCAAAGTGCTCATTTTGAGACAGCAACAACACCGTGTCCCGACACTTCAGTGCCAGCTTGTAGATTTTCTCCGCCAGCTGTCTATACCACGTGCTCCACGTGAGTCGAATATTACTCAGCCCGTCTCTTGAATCGCGTTTCTTATAGGGGGTGCCCACATACGCGGTCGGGTCGGGTCGGGTCGGGTCGGATTGGGTCGGGTCTGGTCGATCTGGTAGTTGAGGCTAGCCAAATTGAGGTTGCAAAAGGCTATCGTGGCTAAAACCGATCGTCTCGGTCGGTGACCTACAAAAACAAACGCGTTTGTGTTCAGGCCTGCGGATTGCGCGATCGGGTGGTTTGCAGCCAATCCCAACAAGGCTGAGTCACGTGTCCATGTTGACACTCAAAATCCGGTGGCCCCTCTTCGAAAAAGTGCAAACTTGGCCAGCAGAGTTACCCTACTTGTGTGAAAAACAATTAAAGCAAAACTAACAAACTGTGCTATTCCTATTCTTCTTCTAGAGAAAGGAAAGAGAGCCTCAAAACAAAGACTGCAGCACCATCTGAACCAATGCGCGGACTTCCGTGGACACTTTTTTTTGGCCGAGTGAACTAGAGATATCTTCTTATGAACGATCTTTGATAATAGAAAGTTATCGATGTAACTATTGTAACCATGTTTATTGGATTCCAGACTGCCACAGCACTGCAACGGGGTACTGCGGAAAGGAGCCCTGGAAGCCATTGAGATTAAAGGTTTCTCTACTTCACAGAATTCTATCAATATTAAGTGTAGAATTCTGTGCTCTACTTTAACTTCCAGCTCGTCGGGTACAATCGCGGCGGGGTTGTTGTGTGCACCAGAAAACAACCCCAGTACACTAGAAAACGACTCGACCTGACTACCCGCCGCACTCGCTTGTGGGCACCCCCCATTAGGCGTATGTCAGAGTGTGGTGTTGTGATAATTTAGTCATCTTCTTTATGTTTTTGGTGTATGCTTATAATTCTCTCTCTTTTTTTGGACCCGCTTTAGGCTTGCATTAAAGAAAACGTGTCGGAACCTTAGTTTACAGTGACCTTTATGAATGGGCTTTAAGATTCTGTTGGTCATCCAACTTTTAGTCCAGTGTGCAAAAATCAGAGAAGATTAGATCTAAACATAGCGATTTCATTTTATTTGCGTTTTTTTTACCGCGTTTAGACGAAAGCAAACAAGCTATAATATGGTCGCTTTTAAGGACAAGCGGGCTAACCCAGATTTCGGGTGTTTCCAGAAATCTTCACCTACCCCAAAAGTGAGCAGTGCTCTACGTGTAGAAGAAGTTTCGTTTCATTGGTGTGTATATTTATTTGGTTACAGAAAAAAACTCTCCTTGTCTTTTAAAGAAACTGAACAAGGGTCCAACAACTTCAACTTCGATTTTCTCAAAACAGCATATTCGGGATAGCCCCTTAATGCTTAAAAGCGACCATATAGTAACACGAGAACAATATAAAGCAAGACTGAAGTCAATACCTCAAGTCAGTGCATGGATGGTTACTTTTTCATTCCAGCGGCCATCTGAGATCTAGAACCTTTAACATTTTTGCATACGAATGCGAAAACTTACTTCGAAAGCGTAAGCATAATATATTTTTCAAAAAGCATTATTTCCTTTTCGTCACGGTCTTATCTTATAGAGGTTTCCTTTACAAGACCCAGCTGGTAGAAACATGATAAGACAAAGCCATCTAAAATACTTGTGTTTCCCGTACTGCGCCAGGGTAAATTCCTTTATCATGTCGAGCAAGAACAGAGACACACAGAGAGAAATAGATAGAGAGATGGACAGAGACAGAAAGAGACGGAAAGGAAGGGAAAGTAGACAGATAGATAGATAGATAGATAGATAGATAGATAGATAGATAGATAGATAGATAGA
>NW_004798284.1:137955-139467 GCF_000002075.1 Aplysia californica | reverse complement strand
CTTTTACCATCTGCTCATTTGGAGTCATAATACATGAATTATAATATTTAAAAAATAGTTCGCTCATTTTCTTTCTAATTTGATTAATGCAGCGCTACAACTTTAGAAGTAGATTTCTACGCATACCCCATTATGCAGCATGCCACACTGGGATGTTCATTGTGAGGGTCCCACAGTCGTTTTGGAATTCGGCGAAAGAAATATGTCACTTGTCCTAATATGTCACTGCTTGACAACACTCATTTTTCTGGGAAACCGAATTTTGGATGCACACCACAGCGAATAGTCAGTTATTTTGCTGTGATGCACACCCATGTTTGAAATATGTATGCAAAAAATGTCATAACCTAAAGATCCGGGGCTCTGAATTATTACGCCCTACCAAACCTTCCGCAGAATTAGATAGACGAAAGGGGCATACACGACTAATACAGAATGATGTTGCTCTCCAAAGTCACGATATTGCCCAATAAAGTTCTTTAAAACAATAAGAAAACTAGTCTGACCAAAAGACACACAGGACCGTTCTATGAAATATCCAAGAACAATATATTTTTATAGACCATCTATTCTATGTAACTGCTTGTAAGATGTTAAAAAAGGTAATGTCGATAATTCGCCCTGTGTTCAAGAGAAACATTAGCCCGCCAAAAAAAAGTTTAATTCATAACGGTGACAGGCCTGTGTTCAAAATCCCATTTGCGTTGAGTAAATTGACGACAATCTTTAACATCTTGACGACAACGCTTGGTCCATTAAGGAAGCTTAATGACAATGCCAAAATGTCAATGTTACCCTTAATCTAAGAAGCTAGATTATTTTTTTATATAATTAAAAAAAACTCTCTTCTTGGGAACTCACATTTATCTGACTCACGTAAATTTGTTGGCAATGCGTTTGACTGTTTATCTGTAAATACTGTACCAATAGATCTCAGAGGGGACCAGTGCATACGTTGTGACCACATATTATCATTATTATTATTATCATTATTATTATAACTAATACTGTTGTTGATGTTGTTACTAAATTAACAGTTCTCCACGTTGCATCAGCTCAGGAAAGAAGAGTTTGTCAAGTACAGTTTTGCGAATCTTGAGAAATGTTTATTTGCAAATATTGGCAGATATACTCGACCTACTCTTAACCTTTGTCTTGCATGTGTGTTTGTGTGTGTGTCACCCTATCGGATTACTTGGGCTAATCTTTTTCGTGTCTCTCTACGTTCTTTCCTTTCAAAATTCTAATCTTCTAATCGTTTTATCTTTGCACTGCTATCTTTTGTTGTCTCCATTTCTTTCCTTAATCCTCTGTCCTTTAGGACTTCCTTTACCCGCACTTGTACTGATACTTCGCTCTTCCTTTTTCGCCCATATTTCTCTCTCTCTCTCTCTCTCTCTCTCCTTCTCTCTCTCCTTCTCTCTCTCCTTCTCTCTCTCCTTCTTTCTCTCCTTCTTTCTCTCTCTTTCTCTCCCCCTCTTTCCCTCTCTCTCTTTTCCTTTTTCTCAATCT
>NW_004798284.1:135173-137044 GCF_000002075.1 Aplysia californica | reverse complement strand
TGTCTGTCTGTCTGTCTGTCTGCCTCTCTTTCTCTCTCTCTCTCTTTCTCTCTCTCTCTCTCTCATTCTCTCTCTCCCTCTCAATCTCTCTCTTTCTTGCCCTTGTTCTCATCAACCAGTATCTATTTCTTGTCCTTACGATTCCCATTTTCTTTATGTTAGTGTAACGAGTTCAGTTTGGGACACACAGCTAGGTCTGAGGCTGGAGAAAAGATAACGTGCAAAGAACCAGATGTGTGTAGGGTGAGCAGAACTATGACACGCCAGTGAAGCAGGAACCAATTACGGAGGAGCAAATAGTAAAAAAAAGCCTGCAGAACGTAAAAGTGGTTTTTGTTCATCCGTACGTTGTTCCACACGCATTTTCCCTTACATAAAATGTGTCACGACGTAGTGGAATCAGGTGCTCGTCAGTTTGGGGGCAAGTAGAGTTAATGGTATAAACTGAAAGGGGATGAGCCAACCACCCCCCCAAAAAAAAATAAAAAAAATAAAATAAAATAAAATAAAATGAAATAAAATAAAATTGACAACAATTGACAAACTGGTGGGAAAATGTCAGTTTCTTCAATTTCACAATTTTGACGAGCGCCTGATTTCCCCATGATGCCTCACATATTAGTTTCTCTGCTGTCGCAAGTGTTATTTATTACAATTCTGTTTCAAGAAACAGCTGAGCATATCACCAACGTCCCAGGGTATTGGAACAGAAGAGTCATAGTCTTGTCAAAAACTCATAGATTCTACCCTTCCACTAAATAACAATCTCTATAGGTGGAGATTAATAAATTCACCCTTATGTCAGAGGCGTAACCTTTTGAAATTGAAGATGAATTTCACGTTATTTTCTATTGTCTATATTTTGTCAATCAAAGGAAATTGTTAATTCCTCCCAGTCTGACTCAGTTTGACAATGCAATGTTTGACCTCGTGATAAGAGATATTTTTGCACAACCTGTACTCTTAAATTATGGAAACTTTATTTAACAAATGAGTGTTTTATATGATGTGAAGTGGGCCAATGGCCTTAAACACTGAATAAACTATACCTACCTGTACTAGTTTCTCCTCGGCGAGTGTGGTGTTGTTAGTGTTGTTAATTGTTGCTTTTTGTTTCATGTGGCTGTTTGTACGCACCCATCGACACGAATTAGATCATTTAGGAAGCGGGCTTCAATGTTGCATGTCAGAGCCCCAACTCGAGCAGAGAGGGATAGAGCGTTCATGAAGAAACTTAACCCAGTACCTGTTCGATGAACGGACTCGAAAGAATAGATCGTCAAGTCATTGTGGAAATAATGCGTACTGCTTGTGAACGGAAGCCTCACTCGTTTACAATGGCGTCTAAGAAGACTGACTTTCCCAAGATTAGATCTAAACGAAACTAATGAAAAACTGAACATTAGACTACAGTGACTTTTAATTTAACTATGCACCCTTTAAATGATTCTGAACCACCGTTAATTTTTTCAAATTCGAAAGTGGAGTTGTTCGGAAATTTTAGACGACCAAAATGAAGAACTTTCACAAATAATATAATGTATAGATCTAGATGCCGAGACTGTCGTTAAAAATTCTCCTGATATGGGAACCGAACTCGGGTATTCTGTGTGCGATGGAGATGCACCCACACAACAAAGGCGGTAACTGTGATGAAAATGTTATATCTTTTGCCGAAGACGAAGATGGCCTGATGTCAGTTCCTGTTTAGAAAAAAAAAGAAAAAAAAACCCCAATAAAAAGCAACAAAATAAACAAACAAACAAACAAACAACAACAACAACAAAAATACCCAAAGGGGATTGGGGTTTGGGGGAGGAACATTTTATTGGCTATCTCTATCTTTTTGCTTACTACCCAAATTACCATAG
>NW_004798284.1:133318-134548 GCF_000002075.1 Aplysia californica | reverse complement strand
TTATTATTATTATTTCTGATGGGACGTCGAGTCCATTTCAGCCCGGGTTGACTCTGACAGCCACAGTCGAAGCCCGCCCCTTCAATGATCTAGATTGTGTCAATGGAGGTGTAAAAGTGTCTTTTTAAAATCCGGTTTGGGATATACTAAAACGACGGACGAGGCTCTGTTCTTAAAGGATCTAAAGTGTGTTACTTGTTGCATGATGCCTATTACAACATTTAGCTTGTGCTTCGTTTTAGTGCAAGAATATCTTAGCCTAAAAATCCCCATCATAATCGTATATTAGAACATAATCGATCTTTGGGTTATTTTGTCCTCCTTAAGTGTAGGTATTGCTTTTAAAGAATAAATTGTTTTAGCTAACGTTTCTTTTTCGTTTAGGCTACGCCACCAGACAGGCAGAGACATCGATATACACGCGGACAGACAAACAAAACAAACTGACAAAAAGACAAGAAGATAGATAACTTATGTCATGCCAACAATTAACCCAAGGACATGGAAATGAAGATTTGGACAGACACAAAATAGATAGATAACAGATAGATAGATAGATAGATAGAGAGATAGATAGAGAGATAGATAGAGAGATAGATAGAGAGATAGATAGATAGATAGATAGATTATCCACTCTTCTCTAGACCACGAGCCCTTGACATTTGACCTCAACAGTCCTTCACCATTGACACCCGGCCACATCTGGAAGACACCGGGAAAGCCCAGGGGAAGACATTCGTTTACAACAATAAATAACATCATCAAATTCGTTTTGCTAGGTGCCTTCTCATTTGGGAGATCAGGGAAACGTCTCTTTTTTATTTGTACCGTAGTAAGCCATATCCTTGAGTATATTAAGATTAAGACAAGACGGCCACAAAAGAGAATAATAATACTATTATTAATGTGTTCTTATTTAATTTTGATATTCGCTTTCAGGGTAAGACTTTTTAAAATACGGTTTTCTTGTAAATGTAGGTTTGTTTGAATCACCCATAGAAAACAGCGCTTTTCCTACGCAAAATGAAGATGATTCATTTTAACTGCATTGATTCTGTCAGTCTGTTTGTCTGTCACACAGTCACAAGAACAAACCTATACACTTTAACACACCTCCGAACAATCTTGAACACAGACACAGATTGTTATAGATAAATTGGACATAAGCAAGAGACACAGACAGACAGACAGACAGACAGACAGACAGACAGACAGACAGACAGACAGACA
>NW_004798284.1:121931-123658 GCF_000002075.1 Aplysia californica | reverse complement strand
CACAGTCATTCCTACAAATTATTATCATCTTTCATTACTCTGCAAATGACACCCGTGTTTAAGTAGAAAAGAAAAGAAAAAAAAAGAATTAAAGAAAAAAAATTAAAGAAAAAAAATCAGTGTTACTATAGACCAACCATTTTAGATCTTTTCACGCTGATATAATTATATTTATGCCGCGTTCTTTCTTCTCTTTTTCTGTTTAAGCGTTTTTACACAATTGAAGAGTGGTTTTCCAAAACTCTGTAAGTTAGTTTTGACGAGCACCTGATTTCATCACGGCGCTTAACACATACATTTGTATTATGTATGTGTCTACACATTGTTGTGAAATCAGGCGCTCGTCAAAACTGACTTACAGAGTTTTGGATAACCCCTCTTCAATTTGAATCATTTAGGAGGCGGGCTTGCGACTCTGCCTGTTAGATAGAGCCAAAGCGAAACGAGAGACATGCAACATCCCAAACAAAACAATCGAGATACTTAATACAATTTTCTTCCCATTCGGGAATCGAAGTTGGGTCTTCTGCTTGGTACAGCGAAGTGCCTGACAGCTACACCACAGACACCGGTACGTGCGTCTCTTTTAATTAAGTTTCCATAAAATGAAGTTGGCAACTCAAATTAGAACCCCCTCCCTCCCCCTCCCCTTTTGTGCTTCCCACGTAGATCTACATACAAACAATTTGGAGGACATTTTTAGTTCTTAAAATTCAATTTTACTGTATTCATCTATTATTTTTTTCTTTGGGGGACGGGAGCGGTTCGTTTTTATAAAGAATGCACTGAAAGTCAAACATAATGCTTTCTTGAGCAGGCGCCCTCGCTCAGAATGCTTCCTTGCGGGGCCACTTTAGGCCACATTCTCTAGGCTAACTCCCCCATGGAATTTCAAAGTCAGTTTAGATGTCAAATGACGCGGAGATCAAGCCACGTGACAAAGCGTTTTGACTTCACACTTCACGTGTCGCTCCGTCTGCAAACCCTTTTACAGGGCACATTCATAGCCTTGACATGTTAAGAATAGTTCGTTTCTTACTCATGGGTCTCAGGCAGAGAAACAAGTGCTTGTGAATGCAAACGTCTTTATCTCAAGCCCGTCGGAGCTTTGCAAGAATGCGGGAAAACCCGTTTACAACTGGAAAAACATGAAAGGATTCTTTTTTTTTTTTTAAAATTAACTGCATGGTTCTTTCAACAGTCATTCTTTTTCAGTTTAAGTTGTGAAATGAAAATGCCTTAAAAAAATTTCGAACAACCTATTTGTCTTTTCAGTTTTGCAATAGAAACGCAGTACGAAAAAGGCGCATTTCTCCCTCTTCTTTTGCTGTTCCGAGGTCGTTGTTAATGCATTGTTATATTGATGAATCATAGCAGCATTAGGTCCCCTAGGGTTATTACTTTGGTGTTGGTGTTATAAAAGGAGGTCTTAAGATCGATGAGGCGTTAAAAAACAACACGGAAAAAAATCGTGACGTGAAAACACGAGTAGTCGGAGAAAAGAGCAATGGTCCCCAGCAGAGGAAAGAAATTTGGTTTTGGAAGGGGGGGTGGGGGGTTCTTTAAAAATGTTGGGCTTATTAGGCACTGAGTAGCTCTTGTTCATGGTTGGGCGATCTCTTTCTTTCTTCTGTCAGCCTATCTGTGTGTGTGTCTGTCTGTGTGTCTGTGTGTCTGTGTGTCTGTGTGTCTGTGTGTCTGTCTGTCTGTCTGTCTGTCTGTCTGTC
>NW_004798284.1:114908-117882 GCF_000002075.1 Aplysia californica | reverse complement strand
AGGGTGAGAGAGAGAGAGAAACAGATGACAGACGCAGGTAGGTAGACTCTCGACAGATTGTGGGGGTAAGCCTCCTGATTGAAAGGTTCCCGATCAAAGCACCATAAATATAAAAGAATTTCTGTAACAAAGACACTCTAGAACAGGTCTCTTTAGAAACATAACAATCCCTGACTTGAATCAGCCTGATGACAGCCTTATGTATCATATGTACACAAATGAAGCGAACATGACACACTAATTATGACACATTAAACAGGAGAACACTAGGGATGTCACACCGAGCATGACATATTAAATATGACATACCATACTTGACACCGAAACGGGGGCTCGCTATTCATGACGACACACCAGCCACTATTACACAGACTATGACACACCGACCATGACACACCACTGACAAATAAACCAGACCATGACACACCAATAATAAATACACAATCATACACACACAACAATGACACACAAGCCTCTGTTACACACACCATGGCACATCAGCCATGACACACCACAAACAAGTACGAGTGTGACACACCAATACACTAATATATAGACACACCAATCATAGACACACAACTCGGCCTTAGTCGACCCAGACAGACAAGGTCGAAACAGCCCGTTCCCTAAATAATCTTTATTTTAGTTTTAGTATGGTTTTACGGCGCTGGCAATTTCATAAGGTCTTATTATGAGCGTCAAGAGGGGGGGGGGGATGTCAGAAGAGAAATCCAAAAGGGAAATCAGGCTTACCCTGCTCAGCTCTCTAGCCTCAACAGCACAAAGTTTGCTTCGACTATCAGGGCACCCCGGGAATAGCAGTTCACTAGAGAGTGACAAACATACAAAAGAAGTAGAGGATAAATGACCACAGTAAGGAAGTGGAAAGAAAAAGCAGCAGTTCCCCCTATGTTGTTCCGGCACAGAATGAGCATGACATTGGTAAATCAGCCCATTTACAATTCCACTGTGCATAAGAACATGTTAATATCCCTGCTTTGGGAATGACCTAAAGACACTACATTCAAAGGGATCAAGGGTGTGGCTGGAAGACAATGGGGGGGGGGGGGGGGATTTAAATAATCTAAATCTCGCTGATGAGGTAGTAAAACATCATAATTACTATTGTCTTATACCTGTACATGTATATCATAACTGTAATACATCTGCAACTATCTGGGGGTTGTTCATTTTACTATGGTTGAGACTAAAAAAACCTTTAGTCTAGCAAGAAGTTTTATCGGCCTTCCAGCCCAGGTCCAGAATAATAAATTTAAAATAATTTTAAAAAATTCGTTTTATAGATGCCCATAGTACACTCGAGTTACAACGGCATACATACATTCCACAAAAATAGCAGATACATTCATAATTAAATGCTCAAGGGCATTTTACCAAAGTGTCCAAATACACAATATAACACAAAAGCTTCTTCTTTTTCTTCTATCCCGTGGTTGGGGCACCGTGGCACCATTGCATCTGAAAAACAGCTCTCGCCATTTATCTTTGTCATCTGCTTTCCTCAGATGGTCACCCATCGTTTTTCCTGTCCACTCTGTAATGTTGTCCTCCCATCTCCTTCTCTGCCTTCCTCTCTTTCCTTTTCTTTGTACGGTTCCTTACAATTCTAAAAACACGCATGTGCTGGCCACCACTTTGCAGCGCCCTGATTTACGTGTAGAGGGAGGGCTATCGTGTCTTGCTCCCAGGACATACCCCAGTGACCACCCACCGAAACGCCGAGTCAAAGACTTATGCTTTACATTTTTATGAGCCTAAACTCACTAAGCGCGGCTTGAAATCTCGTGTAAAATAATTAAATAAAAATATACAGAGCATCGCTGTCCTGTAAGGTGCTTCATGGAAGTTGATTAGACAAAATCGTCCTCAGCCAGTTATCACGTAAACGTAACCATGAAAAGGAGAGCCGAGAAAAGACGAGGAAAACAGAACCGAGGGTAAAATTTTAACCCTATCCGTACGTTGTGTTAATTACTATCGTATCCATACGACGTGGGGAGCTCTGTGCCACCACTTTCCAAAGTTGAAATTTACTAGTTAATCTGATCCGCACGCTTTGAATAGCAGTCTGTCAGAATGATTTTTTGAGGAATACTGAAAGTTTCAAAGAGATCTTCGTACAAAAAGTATTCTGAAATGTGAAGAATACAACCCCGGCGGTACAAAATGACCTCGGGGCGTACGAATGGGTCAAAATGTGTGTTTCGGAAGAACCAGACCAACCAACGGAATAGGTCCGACAAACTCTTTTAATAAACAGATAATATTAATATATCATAGTTGAGTATCGATTGTCGGCGAAAAGAGCACTTTTGTCAGCTGTGTCAGTCACATTCCGGCACAGGGGGAAACGGGAACCAGCATTGGTAATAAGGATTACGCAATTTCGGCGGACGGTAACGTCTAGACACATACTACACATGCGCGCGCGAGCGCACACATATACATACATCACGGAAACACAAAAACATACAGAAAGGCTTACAAATTCCATCTCTTACACACACACACACACACACACACACACACACACACACACACACACACAAACACACACACACACACACACACACACACACACACACACACACACAGACAGCCACACACGCACATCGCACACATCAATGACACTTGCAGCATTAAGCCGTCTGACGTTCTTGCGCTCATAAAGTTTACATTGTCGACTGAACGACAACTCAGAGTAGATTGGAGCAGGCATTGTCAAAGATCACAAGGTTTTTCAACGAAAGTGATTCTTTGATACGGGGGCATGCTTCACTGATGGACACGAACATGTGAATACACTCTCATATTGTATTCCATGGTGTGTAGCCCAAGAGGAGAAGGGAAACACAGCCACCTGTGCGGACCAGTCCGTCGGATCACCAACCAGATTATGATGGAGACTGTAAGCAGACAGATTCTGGGTTGGATCCTGAAAGAGGCGGGGGGG
>NW_004798284.1:113207-114401 GCF_000002075.1 Aplysia californica | reverse complement strand
AATAAATAAATAAGTAAATGAATAATAAAGCGTATACATTTTGTATATAAGTACAAGAAATGTATAAACTTTATCGGTGTGATGTCAAAAAGTTTCCACCACATGAAAATCACGAGCGTACACCAGCGTAAACAACAGGCTTGTCCAATGTCCCAGAGCCGGGTCAAGGGGATGAGAGGGATAGAGGTCACACGCCAAGACCCGTGCGCGGAACAGCTGAGTCAGCGAAAACTGCGGGGAGCATCCTTCTAGGTGAGTCACTGTGTCGTCTGCCAGCTGTTTAAGAGCGCGCACGAGTGTGCTTGACAGAACCATCTCACAAGGAAAATGGTATCGGTGTAACCAGCTTTTTGGTTGTTTTTGTTTTTGTTTTTGTTTTTGCTTTTTTGGGGGGTTGTTTTTTGTTTTGTTTTGTCTTTTTTGTTGTTTTTTTGAATATCTTATTGGCAAGTCATATCTGGGCAAAATAAATCGGGACACGAGATCGAAGACAATTATAAAAGAGCGTTTTTCCCTGACAGTTGACAGTTCATATCTAGACTTCGTTTTCGTTGCTGTTTTGCGTCCTGCTAGATGCAAAGTACTGCCGTCCTAAGGCAGAGCAACGTAACTGACAAAACTGCGGAGCTGCGGTCTTTTATTGTGTTTTTAATAAATGTTTGTTTGTTTCATTTGTTTATTACACCAGTCTTGCCCGATCCTGCTTAAGTCAAAGAAAGAACGTGTCATTTTCATCCGGATTAGTAAGGTTCAAAGCCGTAAAGCCACGTTACTTAGGGGTCTCAATAATAAGTGCCAAGAATTTTTTTAAAATAAAAAATGTGTCTCTGTTTTTCTCAAAATCACGAAATGTGCAGTTGCGTCGCTCTGCCTTTAGTCGTCAGAATAGGATATTTTGAAAAGGCATATCGCGTCTGTTTCAAGTTTTACAAGTCAGATTTGAGCAGCATGATCTGTTCTGTTACACATTAATGTAGGCTGGCATGGTGAATCTTACATAAGGGTGTGGAATGAGACAGAATAGATATGAGTATAGGGCTCGTAAGCTAATGGTCACACTACCCTGACTGAATATCTAAAGCTAATTTTTCCTTTGAGACAGGATCGAACGAACAATAGAGCGAGCCACGTACTGTTTCTTTATCCCACCCTGTGACTCATCATCATCATCATCATCATCATCATCATCATCAT
>NW_004798284.1:110301-111852 GCF_000002075.1 Aplysia californica | reverse complement strand
TGTGTGTGTTTGTTAGAGAGAGATACATATATATATAGAGAGAGAGAGACAGACAGACAGACAAACAGACAGACAGACAGACAGACAAAGAAAAGAGTGAGATAGAGTAATAGAGAAACAGAGACAGGCAAGACGCAGAAACAGAGACAGAGGGACAGAAGGACAGAGAGAAAAAGAGACGACGGACAGACAGATAGACAGAGAGATACGAATAATGTCATGTCTGCCGTATTGTATTATCGTTAACGTATACATAATCTAATCCATAAAAAGAGAAGCGTATTCTTCGTCCGTGAAATGAGAATCATAAACAAAGTCACACGCAGAGCTCTCCGTTAGTGAGACACTAGGGATGGGTACAGTAGCGTAACTTATCGCGTCATTTTGGCGGTTTATTGAGACCACACAACATGTAGATGCAGTCAGAATAGAGCCAGTGATCCCACGGGGTCAGATATTTACTACCAACATGCGTTGTCTGCAATACCCTTGACATATCAACTCTTTTTTATACCAACAAGAGTTTACATATCAACACATTATCACACGACCAACGTTTGTGGTATAATTGTAGCAGCTTACATCGTCTCGCACAGAAGACGTGAGCTCGATTCCTGAGTGTGGACATGTTTTGTTTGTATGTTTGTTTGTTTTTAAAAGAATATCTCCATCTAAATTATTGGACGTTGTATTTTTACTGCTACTCCTTGGCTCCTTTCACTGCTGTCTTTCAGCCACACCACTGATCTTCTGGTAGGAAAGATCTACACTTAGCCTTCTTGGATAAGGGCGAAAAACCTCGGAGATCCTGTGAGCAAGTTGTTCACGTTGAAGATCCTTTGGTGGTCCAAAACCGATAAGAGTTGACTTCGGCCGCCACCCGGGCAAAATTCAAAATTTCCTACCGACTGAAAATGTTTAATGTGTTCCGCGCGCTTAAATGGCCTTATGATGTTGCGAGCGTCGCAGAACACTCACCCAAAAAGTAGCTGGTATGGCGTATATCCCCTCTCTGCAGCAAGCTCTATGCGCTGTACGCTATATTATTATTACCCCACTAGACCATAGAACATTCAGAAACACTTTCAGCTTTCCGCGAATGCATACAGTACAAGTACATGTAGCTGATTAAGCGCTCTAACACGAGCAAACTGACAAGATTTTTCACTGTCTATAGCTTGGCACCCACTCCCACCTGGGTGAAGTGAGGAAATTTCGAATAATGTGCCTTTCCTAAAGACGCAATGGGCTTCTGACGGGATCCAAACCCACGACCCTACGGTTGTGATTCTGAGATTTTAGAAACATAGCTACTATTAATTTATGTATGTACACGATGAAGAACTATTTTAAAGGAATATCCAGTTTAAAGTATATTTCATCATCTTTGACCACACAGAGAAATAGATCGATACAGTTCTCAATGAATTCCAATGTCAAATATACAGTGGCCACAGAGTGTTTTGTATGCTCATCCAATTACCCTATAACAGAAACTCAAAACCTCTCTCTCTCTCTCTCTCTCTCTCTCTCTCTCTCTCTCTCTCTTAA
>NW_004798284.1:107356-109072 GCF_000002075.1 Aplysia californica | reverse complement strand
TGGGGGGGGGGGGTATTTCAAACATTAAAACGCCTTACGATCAAGACAGAAGTAAGAAGAACATAAGATAACGATATACGGCTATAATATTCTGTGGGGATTGAAGTTTTGTCTCCTTGGCCAAAGCGCAAAGGAATATGAAACTTCACATGAAATTGTCTGCAACCCACGCGAGGGATATAATAATAATTATTATAAATAGCATTTGTATAGCGCATGTCCCCAATCGAAAGCGAGCTCTATGCGCTTTACTCTATATTATCACCCAAACAGAACATAGAACACACAGAAACATTCTCAGCTTCCTGGGAAGCATACAGTGCAAGCAGCTGATTAAGCGCTTAAACACTACGAAACTGACAAGGTCTTCAACTGTCTATAGCTGGGTACCCATTCCCATCTGGGTGAAGTGAGGAAAATTCGCGTAAAGTGCCTTTCCCAAGGACACAACGTCGGGCCCGCGGCTCGAACACCCGAACGTGAAACCTCACGATTACGAGTCCGGTAGCCTAACC
The DNA here is from genome assembly GCF_000002075.1 of Aplysia californica. Lineage (NCBI taxonomy): Eukaryota > Metazoa > Mollusca > Gastropoda > Aplysiida > Aplysiidae > Aplysia > Aplysia californica. The sequence continues at coordinate 108,557 of NW_004798284.1, read as the reverse complement.
ACAAGGCCACCGAAGCCACATAGACAAACACATTCTTTCTGATTTTCCCACTGCATATGACTGCAAATAAGATTTTTTAAAAGCTTTGTGTGGTCAACCCTTCTATACGGCTATGGATGGTAGACAATTAATTACCAAAGATGGTGTACATAGAACTGAAGCAACAGGTAATCTGTGGTTGCGTAAGATATGGCTGAAAATTTCACGTAAAAGAAGGAACAAATGTGTGACATGGATAGACAGGAAAATCTATACATTTTTTAAAGAGTATCCGAGTACCAATTTGCTCTCTGATATATCACCATCTTGCCACTTTCTCTCTGGTCTTTCTCTCGATCATGTTCATGATTTTGTTCTTCGTGCAGTGTATCCTTTTTTTACTTGAAGGAATACCCAGCAAAATGTGAGGCAACGTGGTGGAATCAGGCTCTCGTCAAAATAATCAAAGTGAAGAAACTGACATTTTTCTGCAGGTTTGTGAATTTTTGTTAAATTATCGTTTATTGGCTCACCACCTTTCATGCCCATTAAAGAACTCATTTCTGTATGGATTTTTCTGAAAAACGCTGATTAAATGTACAATAAATGTAAACTTTCAGTTGCCACGGACTCTTAAGCTGAGGAAATAACTAATCTTTGGCGGTCATTTTCTCACTAATTTTACCTCTGAAAACAGGTGACCCTCACCTCCTTTATTCGCAAATATCTCGACTTGTTTGCAAGATAAATGGATATTTTTTCCATCAAAATACAGACAAGTGAACAAGCTTTAAGATGATAGCAATAACTCTACATGCCCAAAAATTGACGAGAGCCTGATTCCACCACACTGCCTCACAAATAGTAACACTATAATGTCCTCACATCACTACATGGGGTCAACCCAACCCTCATAACACATTATTTTCCAATCCTATTTCCCAAAAAACAAACCAAAAAAAACCCCAGCTTACCTCCCCCTCCCCCACATCCACCCTCCCCCTTCAACACACACACCCATCATCTCTCATCGCTCAAATCGTCATCAGCATCGTTATGGTCTGCTATTTGCCGCGGGATGCGTCATAGGCTTATTGTGTGTACGCCCATGGTCGACCACGGTCTCAATCAATTGAGAGACAAGGTTAAGGTCACTACACAGAGTTGGAAGAAAAGACAGACGGGTTAAAAACATACAGATGTCTTATACTACCCCCCCCCC
>NW_004798284.1:105915-107072 GCF_000002075.1 Aplysia californica | reverse complement strand
CCCCCTCCCCCGGCCCCCGATGGGAATAGAACTCACATCTGTTGTGTGCGACGGCAAAGGTCCTACCCTCGACAGCACAAACGGCAGTATAGATGAGATGTTTGGCTTATTAATTGAATGTTTTATTGCACTGAACAATACAATACAATAGCATACAATACAATACAAAACAATAGCCTACAATACAATACAATACAATACAATACAATACGATACAATACAACACAATACAATGGAATACAATACAATACAGTACCCACCATACAGTACAATAAAATACAGCCCATTTCTGCAACGGAGAAGTAAGTAAACATAAACGTTCCTAGAATATTGACATTATCGTGTCTTAGTTTCCTTGTCCTTGCTTTCGTTTGAGTTTGGTGTCTTGTGTGGTTGACAACGATTTACAAGCCTGTAAGCCTCTGCTGAAAAAGTTCATAAAAGTGGTGACATGTATGGTCCAAGAATTTTAGATAAAGCAAAACAACACTCGTGGCTCTTTTCTATACTTGTCTATGCGTCTAGATGGGGGAAACGTTTGATTTTTCAGCGTTTGGACCGCATGAATCAATGGTGTTTGGGTTTTAATGTGTAATGTTCTGTTTTGTTTTGTTCCCACAATTTCTTTCATGATGACTACTCTTCAAGAGACTGTTTGCCCAAGACCATTACAATTTTACATAGAAATTTAGACGCGATAAAGCCTTCTCTTTAAGAAATTTTTTTAAAGAAAACTTTTGTCAATATGGACATTGGGATTTGTTAGTCACGAAGATTGTTTGCCACGCAGCCGAAAGTACTTTCTCTTCTTTTTCATATTCTATGAATCTCTCTTTGATTTAGGCAAATATCAGACTCTGGTGCTTCCTATACGAGGAAAGGAATCGCCAAATCGCTTGTCTCGTTTGGCAAACATCAGAGGCTTTTCAGCGAGCCTCAGGCAGCCTTGTTTCTTGTGGGCTTCTAAACCCTGGGCCCCACAGGCCAGTTATTAGTAGATAACTTGAGAAGATTTGTCTAGATCACGGGTGGATGTTATGATGACCATACAGTTATAATCTACTCTGGTTTCTTGGTGATGGGTGATCTGTTTTGTGTGCTACTCCCTGTTGCTCGCTGTCTGTCTGTTTTATTTTACCATATCTCTCTCTCTCTCT
>NW_004798284.1:103275-104317 GCF_000002075.1 Aplysia californica | reverse complement strand
TCCTCTCTCTCTCTCTCTCTCTCTCTCTCTCTGTCTCTCGCTCTCGCTCTCTCGCTCTCGCTCTCTCTCTCTCGCTCTCTCTCTCTCTCTCTCTCGCTATCTTTCTCTCTCTCTTTCTCGCTAACTCGCTCGCTCTCTGTGTCTTTCTGTCTCCCTCTGTCTCCTCTCTCTCTCTCTCTCTCTGTCTTTCACTCTCAATCTCCGGACTAGTGTCTTGTTTACCCACCTATTAATATCCTCCCATTTCCACCAAATGACACATTGAAAAGGCTTGATTCAGGATTTAGTCTGACTCAGCAGATAATATGGCACACGCTAATTCCGCGGAAACCAGAGACAACAGGAAGGAAGTCAGCCTCGCCCAGATCAATAGACGATGTGTCAAAAAGACGGTGACAACGTTCTAGGCCTCTCACTCTTTAGGACAATTTGTAGAATCGCTACCGTAGAAAACTACAAAGTTCTATCTGCTCAGTGCTTAGTTTTGGCAAACTTGATGACAACACATTTATTTTAGTTTCACTATGTATCAAGATTTTTCGAATGCAATTCTTTGAACGTATTGATAACAACTCCGAACAATCGTATGATTTGATAGAGCTTATAGAACTTCTTGGTTTCTGACCTCATGGCTTTAGTTACCCAAAACGCACACAATGTCAGATAGAACTTTGTAATTCCAAGGTAGCGGAATGTCAGGGGCCTTAATGTCCCGATTTCAAAGAACTGTCTCCAATTTAAATTTGTTCTGTCCAACTTTCACGGACTAAACAAGTGGAGATCTATGCTTTTGAATTGCCTGAATGTATACCCGGCGACCCGTTGTATTCATTCTTGTATACAACATTACAATATGCAGCCTATGGCTACTTTAAATATGTTTCATACTTCCAAGCTGACATGAATTTGAAATTGTGATGCGATTGACGTAATTTTTATCTTCTTATCAACAAAGATACATTTCACGTCTCTAGTAAACAGCACCACAGATAGATAGATAGATAGATAGATAGATAGATAGATAGATAGATAGATAGATAGA
>NW_004798284.1:99752-102159 GCF_000002075.1 Aplysia californica | reverse complement strand
TTCCTTTATGAAAAGTGCGAGTAGGAAAGTAAGAGGAAGAGAAAAAGGAATAAGTGGACAGGATATTGGCGATTAGTGGGGAGACTATATCTTAGCTACATCTCGTAAAGACAAGAAAAGACGATGATTATGATAATGATGATGATGATGATGATTTTTTGTTTGTTTCCTTAATGGGCCTGACGGACTTCACGAAGAAATCTTCCAGCGAGAGCGAGGCTCTTTTTCGGCTCCATTGTCAATATGCTTAGCGACACCTCCACTCGTCCAAATAACTCCATTCGAATTGCCATTGTTCCTGGACATTCAAACATATGATGATGATGATGACGATGATGATGATGATGATGATGATGATGAAGATGATGATGATGATGATGAGGGTGATGAGGGTGATGAGGGTGAGGATGATGATGCTCTCCTTAGTTTTCTTCTCCGTCGTTCCGGGGAAAGCCTTCAGGGCGACACATTAAGCAGAAAATATTTTACTTATTGTTGACAGACTAAAAGTTACTAAAGACTCCTTCCTTACGTTACTTTTTCTACAATGATTAGGAAGACGACGATAAGATAAGATAAGATAATATTTTATTATCCTAGAGGGATAGTTCAAATTATATAATACTCTTATTAAAATTCAATAGGAAAAGAGAAGTAAAGCTGACAAAATGTACATTCACATCAGATGCATCATTCAATCACATGCAGGAATTTAATTACAAGACGACGATGATGACATCTTCAGGTCCGTGGTGTTTCATTTCTTTTGCGCGTGAAAAACCGAGACAATGTGTCGTATCTTGAATAAGAATAACTTTATAATCAAGGGACCTTTTTTCTTTTTTGAATCCCATAACGAAATCCAGTCGAGCTGTCTTGACCCGTACACATCTTCGAGATAGGGCATTTCACATCTACAAGATAGAGCACATTCAAGCGAATCAATAGCACGATGTATCTGTTCATACTGGCCTCTTACATTCTCACCCCCAAAACACGAACTCCTTTCTTCTTTGACCTGGGTCCCCTCCCCACCTCCCTTCCCCCTTTCCTTGATCGACGTAATCTGCCCTCGGACAACTGACAACAACCATGGACTGTGGCCAGGGACCCTGTTGAATATTCATGAAGTCTGGCGTGAGTTACTGGAAGTACGACTGTTAATAGTCACTTCGTGCACTGCAGGTTTCAGGACGGGGGCAGTAAAGTAGTTGATGGGAATGACCCGTATTATCAGGGGCCTTTAGGAAGTGGAAGTAGGACAATTAAGTCTTGCTAGCTACACGCCACTAAAAGTATTCTATTATTTTTTAGAATAAATATACTGGCCAATAATAATTTCTTGACCCTTGCAAATCAGAAATAAGATAAGAAATTTATTCGTCGCCATCCTGATAAGATCTGACAACTGCAAAATTTTCCATTTTGCTTTTTCTTCGCGAAACGTATTTTACAAAACATATCTTTCATAATATACTGGTTAAAATTTTATATTCAAAATAAACAACCAAAAGTGAACTTTTTAATAGTATTGATATCGAATAATTCTAAGCCGTCCTTTCAATAAATCCGGGGTTTTTTTTCCTTCTCCTGAAAATTGTACCCGATATCACTTATCCGATCTTATCACGACGGCGACGATAATTATGTGGTGTCGGTGGTCTAGTTGTTAGGCTCTCAGACTAGCAACTGTTAGGTCATAGATTCGAATCCTGTCATGGTCCCAACTTTGGGTCTTTGGAAAAGGCACCTTTCACAAATTTTCATAACTTCATCCTGGTGGGAATGAATACCCGGCTATAGACGGCTAAAGATCTTGTCGGTGTGTTCGTGTTTGAATCAGCTGCTTGAATTGTAGGCATCTCGGAAAGTCGAGAATGTTCTAGGGTCTGCTGGGGTAATTACACAGTTTTAATCGCATAGAGCTCGGTATTGAACGGGGATATGTGCTATACAAATGCTATGTATTATTATCGTTACTATGAGTTTGAGGTATAATGTTTGTCTCATGCAATGAAGGCATTTTAACAAGGGTGTCCACACCCAAAATTTGGCTGTGTCTAAGTTCCTCGAAATATTGACAATATTAAAAAAGCAGATTTTACCATACAGCTAAACAGTTTTTTGGTATGTGCTCATAGTATAAACAAGATTCTACATAAATCAGGACCTCAAAGTAAATGTTACAACAAAGCAGGATCTCAAACTACTAGAATTTGAAATGGTATAAAAACCTGTTGCTTGATCCCTACTGTGATCTCGACGAAGCATGTAACTGTATTTCTCTCTGTCTCTGTCTCTGCCTCTGTCTGTCTGTCTGTCTGTCTGTCTGTCTGTCTGTCTGTCTGTCTGTCTGTCTGTCTGTCTCTCTGTCTCTCTCTTATTCTCCTTCTAACACACATACTCA
>NW_004798284.1:94894-96134 GCF_000002075.1 Aplysia californica | reverse complement strand
CTCTCTCTCTCTCTCTCTCTCTTTTTGTATCCCTCTTTCTCCCCCTCTATCCCACTCACCATCTTTCTGGCTGTCTTTGTTTCTACACCATTCCTTGCATGCTATGTCTGTCTGTCTGTCTGTCTGTCTGTCTGTCTGTCTGTCTGTCTGTCTGTCTGTCTGTCTGTCTTTATAAGCATTTGTCTTATATTTATAAATGTTTTACCCAACAAAGCTGTTAAATAAACTAGATATATATTTTTTGGAGTTATCACATAGACTCCCTTTAAAATGAAGAAAAAAGCCTAGTAAGTATGATACTTTCCATCAAAATGTTCCCAGGGACATAAGGGTGTATGCATGCGAGAGCGGGAGAACATACACTCAACCCATATATGCACTACATCACTCTAACACACACATACTCACAAAAACACACATACACTCCTACACACACCCACACCCCACACACATTATCACAAACATACACATACTTTCCAAAACACACATACTCACAAACACACACAGTCGTAACCACATAAACCAAAAATAAATTCAAGGTCCACATATAGGCACAAACAAACAAACACACACACACACACACACATACACACAAACACACACACACACATACATACACACTCACATACACACACACCTCCACATACGCACACACACAAACAAGCAGGCTTACAAGTAAGCTCACACGCATGCACACACACACACAAACACACACGCACACACACACACACAGGCGCGCACGCGCGCAAGCATGCATTCGCACGCGCGCGAACGCATGCACACGCACGCACCCCACCCAATAAACTGTCAAGGACATACCGTTTTCTTTAATCCACAAATAGCAACTTTTGCAAAACAATTTACCCCACCCCAATTCTTTTTCGTTTCATTCTTTAGGGCCCATTTCACCGGTTAAGCTTTTGACCAAGAAGTGACGTCAGAAATATACGGCCACGCCTTCTCAAATGTCGAGAAGTGTGCTGTGAGGGTTTCAATGACTCCCATTCTTTTCTACGAGGTTTTCAGGTACTTGAGCTGTCAGCCCCAGAGGTGGAAAAGAACTGAGAGTTGCTGTTATTGTCGTGTCCTTTGCAAGATTTAGCCGTCTACGAGGCACTCAATCTGTCATTTCCAACAGGACATGGCCAACGATATTTGGTGTGTGTGTGTGAGTGTGTGTGTGTGTGTGTATGTGTGTGTGTGTGTGTGTGTGTGTGTGTGTGTGTGTATGTGTGTGTGC
>NW_004798284.1:85170-94667 GCF_000002075.1 Aplysia californica | reverse complement strand
CACACACATACACACACACACACACACACACACACACACGCGCACAGATACGAGCGCGCGCAGGCAAGTTCGCGCACCACCAACACCCATCTAAATCTCCCCAGGAAATATCTACATGTTAGATTCCCACGCCTTTACAACAATTTAAATCTCTCGGAATTTATTACATGGTTAGCTTTGGCCAGCCGTAACACGCAAGGGCAGTTGTTTTCTTTATAACAATTGGACTCTGATTTTTATTTTGGTTTTTCCTTCATGTTTCTAACGTTCCCTTCCGATCTCAGGGTAAATCAGATTATCCACAGTCTTTTTGGAGAAGGTTTGAAAATCTAGGAGGGCTTAATCAAAATGCTGAAAGGCCTCAAACGAGTATGCACTGTTGTAAATTTCATAGACGTTAATACTTCTTCTATTGTCGTCCTTATTTTACTTTGTCTAGAGGTTAGTCTACCGGACTCGTAATCGTGAGATTGTGGGTTAACGAGTTCGAGCCTCAGGACCGACGTTGTGTCCTTGGGAAAGGCACTTTACACGAATTTCCCTCACTTCACCCAGGTGAGAATGGGCACCCGGCTTTAAACAGCGAAAGATCTTTTCATTATATTAGTATTTTAAAGGCTATTATAAAATGGCAGCTTGCACTCTATGCTTTCCAGGAAGATGAGATTATTGTCCAGAATTCTATCAAGTCTGCCGGGGTAATAATATTGTAAAGCGCCTAGAGCTAGCTGTTGAGCGGAGATTGCACTAGACAAATGTTTTCTCTTATTACCCTCCTTCTTTAGATCTTTGCTCGTTACTCTGTTGTGTTGAACCTGCAATTTTCGGCACTTACAAGGCTTGAAATCTGCAAGTGCCGTAAAACATCTATCGGGCCAAACGTCTAAACAGAAAACTTGAAGTTTCCGTGTACACGCTGTGCATGTAATAAAAAAAACCCCATTGTGGCAATTGGATGTTGGAGAAAAGAGGTCAGTTTCCATGATAACATCATGAGCTAATGTCTCTCCAAATCTGAAGGCACTTTAATCAGCATTTTGTTAACTATACTTTTCATTGTAGAACGTTAGGCCGCCATCCGGTAACATTTGTAGGAATTAAACAAATTCAAAACCATAAAAGACATCCCAATCACAGCTGTTAAATAGCAAGACACACTTACACCTTCCTTGATTTCAAACATGTGTGTGCCTAAAGAAAGGTACCAAAAGTCGGGGTTTGACCGGGAAATTCAATGCTGAACACAAGGATTTTTTAACTTTAAGATATTTCAAGTAGTTTTTGAGATATTGCACATTTTGCGAGGTAGGGTATAAAAATATAATTTTGAGAAAATGAATATGATTGACTATGTCTCTCTTTTGGAGCACATAATCACGCGAGTCAAGATCTGAAGAGAGAGAGTAACATTTAATTTGGACACGCTACTTCCTCTATGTGGATAGAATCCAAAGTAAGATTAGATCTAGATCTAGTAGTGTATTTTTCCAGAAAAACATTTGCTTCATTTTTAGCCTTTTTTCCACAATTAGGAGTCGCGGAGTTCTTACTCCCACCCACTGTCCCAGAGAATGCTGTTCGCATCTTTCACAGACTGAGTAAGAGTTGATCAGGTCTGCTGGTGTCATAATGTACGGATTTCACATTGAATTCTGCCGTAGAAGGCCCTTCCTTTCATCTTTTCTTTTTTTTTTTCTTTCTTTTTTTCTCTTATTTTTAGGGGCAGGGAGAAAAGGGGGAAAATGTGTCGGGGTGGAGAGGGGTGGGGGTGGAGTTAAACCCTCTTGCCCCCCCCCCCCCTCCCCAGTCCCAAATGTTTTACTCCGTTATAAACGTTATGGTCGTTATATTGATCTTTGCTTTGTAGTGATACTTTTGTTAATGATGATGATGTTGTTGTAGGGACGTTGAACTTGGCTGTGCTGCTGCTATTACAGCTGTTATAACTACTGCTTCTGCTTCTGTCGATTTTGCTTCTGTTGCCGCTGCTGTTGCTGCTGTTGCTGCTGTTGCTGTTTTCAGTAATGTGCCTTCCTTGAATAAGGTGTCCGGCTTCTAGCATTATTCTTGTTATTGCTAATATTGCTGCCACTATTTGGATATAATTGTCTTCCGTTGCGAAAGCTTGCCTAATACTAATCTGGAAACAGCAAACTGCGTGTGTGCGTGCGTGTGTTTGGGGAGGGGGGGGGTAATGTAAGAGTGTAACGAAACATAAATTAAGCCATTTTGAAAGTGAAGTATTTATAGTCCCCTATCTTACCCCACGGCTGAAAAGAGAAACTTTCGCGAAGAGGCAAAACTATTTCGAATCCCACTCGAACTCAGAACTTCCAAGTGTTTGGTCTTAATTTTGTGAGTCACCCTGCTTTTCGGTAAAACTCTAAAAAGCCCTTGCCTTGTTAACGGTCCTCAGGGTGCAAACCACTCATCGTCAAAGATATGCTTGATGTGATGCACACTAAAAGAATGCACTGCAAGTCGAGCAAAAATGTATCCTCCTCTCTCCCCCCCCCCTCACCCCTTATAGTTTCTCTTTTCCACGTCGTGAAAAGGGAATTATACAAAGATAAGCTACTTTGATCGTGACCAGATTAATGGGTTCAATTCTTTTTTAGATTAGATAAAGGGAGCCCAGTTTTTTTTCCTATTTGAAAGAGCTTGATAATGGTAAACATTTCTTACCTCTGTAGCACACAACCAGCTTCAGTTCATGACGACCATCATATGGTGTTGGATATTTTTGTTTGTTTGTTTGTCTGCTTGTTTGTTTGTTTGTTTATTTGTTTGTTTGTTTCTTTGTTTAGTTTGTCTATCTTTTTGATTAGTAGTACAAAATCGCGTTGATATTTTCTGTTTTTACACCTTTAGTTCTTTATTCCACTTCATCTGAAGAAGGTGACAACTTAACTTGCTCTCACTCTCATTTGTCCTCAAAGACAAGATATAAACTTCCTTCCACCCCCACCCCTACCCCCTCTCTCATATACCCCCCCCCCCCCCAAACCGCCTCGTTTTTGTGGTTTTTTATGTGTCCGTTGCCTGGGGAACACACAGGGTGCAATCCACTCGCTGTCAGAGATATGCTAAATGTGATGCACCTTTAGAGAAATAGCAAGTCGTTGACAAGTTTATCTCTAAATGTTAACCCACCTCCCGATCTTCCCCTCACCTATTTAACTTCTTTCTCTCCCACAGAAGTTATTAAAAGACAGGATGCTCTTTTTCATTGATCATGTCTGCACCTACATAGAGGTTGTGAAGTATCCGAAAAGAATTGGAAGTTAAAACAAGGAAGGTTTTAAAACGGCCTCGAAATCACACCTAGTACCGTATTCACATTTTGTTATGTGTTGTCTGCAGCTGACAGAATCATATTTGAGTAAAAGTTCACTCATATGGAGATACTTAGTCTTTCTGGAGAAAAAAAAACGCAGCCTGAGTAATACTTTGTGGTCTAATTTTTTAAAAACAGTTCTACCTTTGGTTTACACGAGCGATGAGGTGTTTCATGCCAGCGCACATGATTCACTAAATATATATACAACTAGCTGGGCCCCCTTTCGATGAAAGGAATGATGGGTGTATTAATATCAACTAAAAGTCATTGATAAAAAAAGAAAACATGAGGCTAGATATATAGCCTACAGGTCGCACACTTAAAATTGTGCTAAGTATTGCGCGACAATGCGCGATAGTATCGAACGGAAGTACGACTTGAAATAAACAAATGTGGCGGATTTTCTAGAATTACAGATACAGAAGCGTCGGCCTACAAAAGCGATCGGCGAAATGAAGAAATTTAGATTTTTGCTGCACAACTGTCTCAAAACTGAAAAAATGAATGATCTGGAGAATATTTTAAAGAATCTTTTGGCGAAAACCGCTTGTCGATCGATGCAGCCATTAAAAAGCCTTTTGAATAGCAAAATTCGGCCACCACAAATAGATAATAGATATACACCATGCTATACGTTTACTGTGTTAGCGTGTTTAGAAAATCTTTTTTGTCTTTTTGTCTTTTTCTTTATTCTGTGCTTTCCTTTTCTTGATTTCACTCATCCTCACTTCCATCTCTTTCTTTCTCCGTTACTGTCTGTCTCTCTGTTTCTCTGTCTATGTCTCTTCTCTCTCTCTCTCTCTCTCTCTCTCTCTCTCTCTCTCTCTCTCTCTCTCTGTCTCTCTCTGTCTCTCTCTCTCTCGTACTTACTCGTCCAATCTCCACAGTCCCTTCGGTCTCTACAAATCGACAGTGTATCTCGGACATTGCTGATAGCACCGCAGTCTTCCCCTACAGTTGTTTATTATCCCAACACACTGACCGTATTATCCACCGGCTAAAATGTGAATCAAATCTGCCCTTTTCATACACGAAGCCGACCAACACGTGCTGTAAAGTGTAAAAACATTACCATGTGTCTCCGCCGACTCCAGCCTTTTTGCATGATATCCAACCGCCAGCACGCGTTAAAGGTTAACCGTATCTTCTCTGTTACTGTTAAGCATTATTTTTATCATTATCGCACATTTTGAAGAAGAAGAAGAACAAGAACAAGAACAAGAAGAAGAATCATCATCATCATCATCATCATCATCATCATCATCATCATCATCATCATCATCATCATCATCATCATCATTATCATCAAAGTAGTAGTAGTAGTAGTAGTAGTAGTAGTAGTAATAGTAGTAGTAGTAGTAGTAGTAGTAGTAGTAGTAGTAGTAGTAGTAGTAGAATTATTATTATTATTATTATTATTATTATTATTATTATTATTATTATTATTGTTGTTGTTGCTGTTGTTGTTATTATTATTATTATTATTATTATTATTATTATTATTATTATTATTATTATTATTATTATTATTATCATCATCATCATTATTATTATTATTATTATTATCATTATTATTATTATTATTATTATTATTATTATTATTATTATTATTATTATTATTATTATTATTATTATTACTATTATTAGTAGTAGATCTAGTATTAATATACGATTACCATCACTGTCAGATCTCGGATTTAAATATTTACAAATTATCTTGCTATTTTTTGTTTTTTGTTATTGGTGTTTTTACGTTATAATCATTGTTATTATTATCATCATTGTTATTAATACGTTCATTATTTTATATTATTATTATTATTATTTTTATTATTATTATTATTATTATCACTGTATCATTATTATTATTATTGATTAATATCCCCATTATCATTAAAAGCTCTACTATCGTCTTCTTTTTCCGAAAAGTAAACCTCTTATCTTTTCGCCACGTTTTCTTTATTTATTTACTCGTATTTCCTTCTTTCTTCCTTCAGTCAAGATAGAAGAACAACAAAGAAACTACAATGTGGTACATTCTTTTCAAAAAAGTTTCTTTTCGGAATGGTACAGTTGGCGGCCACGTACCTCAACATGTGTTCCCACTGTTAGGCCTACTGATACATTTATTCTAACGGTTTGACATGAGATGAACGCTGTTCATCCAAATGATGAGTTACAAATGTGCAAACACATAATTGTGCATCACAGACGATAATCTCACCGCTAACTTTCTCATTATCTCATTGATAACCTTTTTTCCCCCCTCCTACTAGGGACGCAATCTAAACTGTACGTCTGCTCTGTGAGCTAGAGCGCCGTACATTCATCGCTGACTCCACCTCGTATTTTTATGACGTCACTGGGTGTGCACAGTTGTTTTCCATTAGCAAATCTTGCCTATGCGTAAGGCACGCAGAGAGCTTGTGCTACGAAACGAAGCGAAAACAGAAAGAAATATGCAAAAAACAAATGAAATAGGGAGAAAAGGAGCCCATTAGTCAAGGAGGGAGTTTCTCGACTTGATATGATTTTCTGAGCGCATGTCTGTTGCACTCAAAGCAATGTTCACATCACTCATGCTTTCTCAAGCTAATGAGCACATAGAAAAATATATCATATACCCGTAATTTGTAAAGGTTATTTAGAGAAATCGGAAATCAGTTTCTAAAGCTGCACCAAAGCACCAAAAAGCCTAATAATATGTATGCTAATAGCAAAGTCCGTTATAGATCAAATAGGGCTAGTATCGTTGACTTTTGTTCGAACCATTCACATCCAGCCTATAATGGTAAATTCGCACAAGGCACATGTTAATTGAAGCTTCAAAAGGTTCTACGGGCTTGTTATTAAATATCATCAAAGTCAGAAACAGCAAGGCAGGAAGCAGAGTAGTGACTCACATAATTCTGAGGTCACCGGATCAAAATCCAAAACTTAAAATAAAAAATATTATAATACATGTATTTGTTGGTGGCAAGTTATTTGCCTTAGCTTTGTTGTGTCGTCTTGGTTCGCGTCGAGTGTTGTACAGAACTATGCCTTTCGTTAATATGCCCTTTTCTTTCTTACTGTTCGAGTGTTGTACATAACTATGCCTTTCGTTAATATGCCCTTTTCTTTCACACTGACATAGTTTAGTTTTAGTAGAGGTTTTAGGGCGCTCGCAACTGCATAAGGTCATATGAGCGCCATATACTGACACTACGCTACATCAGAATTACACAGTTCTATCTACTCAGTATCTACGAGTAGTTTTGAGAAATTTGACGTCAAAGATTTGGAGTTTCACATCATGTCAAGCTTTTTCGAAAGCAGTTCTTTGAATATCTTGATAACGACTCTGAATAATCTTACGAGTTTGATGTAGCAGATAGAACATTTATTGCTTTCTGACCTCAAGGGCTTAATAACTCAAAACGGCCAAAACTGTCAGATAGAACTCTATAATAATTCTGAGGTAGCGACTGATCTCAGCTTCAACTCTGTGCATTGGCCGCTTTTTTCAGTAGTCTATTCCCACAGTACAGTATATCGTTTATCTATTTTATTGAGGTCATGTCCCTCATAGAAACATTTTTGTAGATCATTAGACGTCGACTTTTTTTTTACTCCTCTTTCATTCTCTCTTGTTTCATAGACCCAGTTATTTATTTTTTTGATTATATTATTTGTGTTTTTGTTTTTGTTGCTGTTGTTGTTGGTTTCTTTGGGGAGGGGGTTGTTGATTTTGTTGATGTTGATGCTTTTGTTTTAATTTGTTGTGTTGATTTTTTGTTTGGGGGGGTTTGGATGTTTTTCTTTTCAATTTTTTTCGTTCCCTTTTTTTCCTGGTTGGCGGGGTGCGGGTGGACGGGTGGAGTATTCTGTCATCTTCCACTACACGGAGGTGTCCCAGCCATGGCCGTTGCTGCATGAGCAGTGAAAATACCGTGGGATCTTCCCTAACATTTCCAGCGCCTCCGTGTTGGAAGTCTTGTCTTTCCATGCCTTTTTTTTTTCTTAGAATCCATTTGAATTTGTAGCTGCTTTTCTCTTCCCGTGAGTACACTGCCCAGGTTTCGCTCATGTACTGCACATACCATTTACAATTACAATTACAGGTAGAAGCAACCATGACAGAAAGGAGGAGAGAGAGAGAGAGAGAGAGAGAGAGAGAGAGAGAGAGAGAGAGAGAGAGAGAGAGAGAGAGAGAGAGTACATTTGATCGAACAATATCCTCGTGTTTTCAATGTTAAGTATCAAGTTCAAATTGCTACAACTAACACATTATGTGCCCAATAATTTTGGCCTTGGTCTCAATTCCTATTACACCAAACCATCTTTTGATAGCTCTCGTATATTCATGAAATCGTTTCTAATTCTGAACGTTAATTAACAAATAAGCTTATTTTCTGATATATTGCAAAGTGTACTTTTGTCTCCCCCTGCTTCTTTCTTTATCTGTAGAGGAATATCATTCAGTAGCGACAAGACTACATGTATGTGCCATCATTCACATCTGTTCTTTGTGTCCAGTATTATTCTTTCCCTTATCTGTCAATCATAATTATTCATCCGCTTTATTTCTGTTCCGTTTCTGTCCAAGTCACACATCGTCTGACGTATGTCTTCATTGTGCTTGATCATTAAAATCCTCGTCAAGTCTCAAAGAGTGTTGGCATTTATTTAATCTGGAGTCCTAGAGAGGGTTACAGTAGATGGCAGTGGCATAATTAACAAAGAATACTTTGCTAAGCCCGTCATGTATATATATATTATAGGTTTAAAGAGGAGAGAGTATCTTAAGGTACTGTAAGAGTTCATCATTCCCACCCGAATACTCTTCATTTCGAATGTTGAGCATATGCTCACAAGTTTAGAGTTAACGAAAAAAAAAAAAAAAGGAAAGAAAACAACGTACACTGAAGTAGATATCACACACGTTCACCTGGGCCTATATTATGCTCGTGTTCGCCACTGCGTCTTTAAAGGGATCGCACGTTTTCCTGGCGTGTTACATCCTTCAGCACTGCACGACTCTCAGAGCTCTGAGACAGGAAACGTGGCCAACCCAACTGACACTACAAGAAAAGCTATAGATCTACTGGCCGACAGATGAACTGAGCAGGACGGCCCAATTTATGACAGACATCAGACTTCAAGTGTGATGCGATCGGGAAGAAGAAGAAGAAGAAAAAGTTGGCGTGTTGCGACTTTCAATCCCATTGAACCAGAAAATATCTATGATATTACTCGTATAAAGATTACGTTCTTCACCGAAGCTCGCAGAAGACCTGGGTTTGATTTCGGAGTTGGACGTTTTTTTGTTTTTTTTATTTACTTTCTTTTTTGTTGTTGTTATTTTTGTTTTGTTTTTTGATGTTGTTCTTTTCTGTTAATTGAGAATCTCTGTCTGTCTGCAAGGATACGCTATCCCTCTCAGACAGTGAGACAGCAGCCTGCCTCTTAAATGTTATAAATTGTGTCGATTGGGGCTTATAACAATTACAATTACAATTACATGTGCGAGTAGAACCCATTATTACCGAAAAGGGAGAGAGTACGTTTGTTTGAGCAATAGGCTTGTGTGTTCAATGTTAAGTATGAAACTAAAATTGCTTCAATTCACAAATTATGTGTTCAATCATAATTTAAGCTACTTGATATTTAGTATCATTTAATTAGAAACGCCCCCTTTCCCTTCCTCCCAATGCTTTTTTTTTTAGTCGTAGCTTTATCATTATCATTTGCTGAGGTCAGTGACACAAAAATAGCTTCTAGATCTGGTCCAAGAAGAGTTGGAAATGAGCATCCTCCCCCTTCCCCCGGAAAATATGGGGGAGTAAGAATAGGTGGAAAAGGCTAGAACATAATTAATTAAATAGATTAGATAACCAAACTCTCATAAAAAGATTTAAAATATCATCAGATTCTCAAGGGGGGGGGGGGTTCTTAGTATTGAAATCTCATTGTAATTACTCATAGTCAATGATCGTCTGATATAAATAAGATCATTAACACTGCACCTGAAAAAATAGAGATACAAGACCCCAAAAAAGTATCAAATTCTGATCGCCAAAAACCGCGGCAACAATCAGGGCTTTGAGGGAGCAGAAGAGGGAGCAGAAGAGGGAGCAGAAGAGGGAGCAGAAGAGGGAGCAGAAGAGGGAGCAGA
>NW_004798284.1:80780-84074 GCF_000002075.1 Aplysia californica | reverse complement strand
CGCTCTCTCTCTCTCTCTCTCTCTCTCTCTCTCTGTCTCTCTTTTCACTGTATCTATCTATCTCTCCTTACCTAAATAATACTCTTTCTCTCTCACACGCTCTTCACTCTCTGTCTCTCTTTTCACTGTATCTATCGATCTAAGCCTACCTATCAACACAGAGAGTCTCTCTCTCTCTCTCGCTCGCTCTCTCCCTCTCTCTCTCTGTCTCTCTCTATTTACCTATCTATCCCTACCTACCTACCTTTTCCCACGGACCCGCTTCGCTCCAAAAGTGGAATTAGGGGAAAGGGGGAAGCTACCCTTATTGCTCACCTCCCTTCCTCCCCGAGTTGGCGTTCTTTTCGCATGCGCTCACTCATCGACGTCGTGAGTGGTGGGAGAGTGTACGGAGTTGAGAGAGAGAGAGAGAGAGAGAGAGAGAGAGAGAGAAAGAGAGAGGGAGGGGGGATGGGAAGGGGCGTTCTTTCTTTTCAACTTAATATCTTTGACCGCTTTGAGAAAACATGAGCTATTTCCAGCTGGGAGCCCTGTCGTTACCCATGTTTTTCTATCAGACGGGAGTTATTTTTAGATTTCGCTCGTGCCGCTCGGTGCTGATAAGATTTAGTGAGCTCACGGTTTGAGGGTATGGAGAAGGGTGGGTGAGTGAGTTTTGCCTACAGTGGTGGGAAAACAAGGCTGCTTTGTTGACAGCCTTCAGACCTGCCGGCGCTTGGACTACGTCAGTTGCGACTGTCTTGCATTGAAGATGCAAACTGCGTGAGAGCTTTTCAAAGTAAACTGATAAAGTTCATTAAAGGTTTTTAAAATTTTATTTAGAGTTATATCGCATTTCAATACAGAATTGGGTCTTTTAAGATATTATGAAGCACTCAAGACAGTCGGAAAGTAATAACAAAACAAGGAAGAAGAGGAGAAACATAAACAAATACAATCTAGCACAAGGAAACGCTTTATGTACAGATGGGCCTACGTGTCCGTGGGGGCCATTCTATTCTAAACGGTCAGGAAATCAAGCAAGGGAGCAGTGGATCTATGCACTATATATATACATACCTCTTGCTCGTAACACAAAGGACCTTTATTGAGAGTGTGACCTTAAGGAAAGAACAACGAGATAACGTCACCTTTTTTTGCTTGTGTGTATGTGTGTGTTTGTGTGTGTATGTGTGTTTGTGTGTATGTGTGTGTATGTGTGTTTGTGTGTTTGTGTGTGTATGTGTGTTTGTGTGTATGTGTGTGTGTATGTGTTTGTGTGTGTATGTACGCGCGTATGTGTGTATGTGTTTGTTTCGGGAGAAGGGTGGGGGAGAGGGTGTGTTATGTGCATATGCGTGCATATGTGTGTATCTGTGTGCCTAGGACTGTCTGCCCGTCTGTCTGTCTTTCTGTCTGTTTCTATCTTTTTCTGTATGCTTGTGCGTGTGTGTGTGTGTGTGTGTGTGTGTGTGTGTGTGTGTGTGTGAGAGAGAGAGAGTGTTAGTGTATAAAAGAGAGAGAGCGAGAGGGAGAGAGAGAGAATTTGTATGTGCGTGTGTGTGTTTGTGCGCGTGTGTGTGTTTGTGTGATTGCACGTGTGATATTTACCCCCGTTTAAAGCTATAAGGCTATCTTTATCTCACACGAAACCTACGTTTTAACGTCCGTAACCTATTGGGTACAACTCAGCACGATCACTTACAGTATATTACCCTCAATGAAGAGATTTGTAGCTTCCTTTTGGTAGTGATTAGACGCAACGTAGCGCAATTGGTATCACCATATTTACAGAGCTCAAGGCACTGGTTCAAATCTCGCCAGGGTATTGAAAACCTGAGTAGTTTTGGGACGTTTTCAATGCGTTCCATCTATTTGCCCCGCCACTTGAAAAACGTTATGGTGAGGCGCTAAACCTGTACAATAACCAGACTTTAGAGATCATATACAGCATCCTGGTCTACCAGTTTCGTGTACCAGGGTCTCCATTGGCTTCATTCTACCTCCCGTCAAACGAAAAGACGCTAGAAATAGCAAAATCTGAAGCTCAATAAGTCCCTACCCTGGAATTACAAAGCTCTATCTGCCCAGTACCTAATTTTGACCAATTAATTTGACGTTAAAAATTTAGAGTTTCACATCATGCCACGCTTTTTTAAATACAGTTCTTTGAATATCTTAATGACGACTCCGAATAATCTTACGATTTTGATAGAGCAGATAGAACATTTGGTTTCTGGCCTCATGGTCTTTGAAACTCAAAACGGAAAAAGATATTTGTAAGTCTAAAGTGGCGAAGTGGTAACAAAGCAACGTGTGACCAAGGGCTTCTATCTAAACCAATACTGTGCGCTCTGTTCTTTATGAACATTTGGCTCAAAATTGAAGGGCACCATTTAATTCAGTTCGAGCCAAATGGAGGGTAAAGGGTACAAGGTTCCATGTGCACTCAGCTACAGCAAGACTGGTGTTTTGGCCCTTCATTTTGGCACAACTGCCGCGCAGCCTATGGTAAGCACGTTTCACAGGGAAGTTTTATTGAGAGAACACGAGGGCAGAGGCTATGACAGTGCGAGATCTAGGGGTATAAATCTGTGCTTGCGATTAAGAGATGAGCGGTCCATTGTCTTTTGCTGACTACAATGCTCATGTCGTGCACTGGGTTTTCCCGGCCGCAGTATCTATTCGGAGACGTCTCCAACGGAGATAGACCAATCAAAATGCTTTGTGCCTCTGGACCTAGTAAAAAAATCTGGGAGGCTACAGCGCCCCCCACCCCTGTTTTAACCCATAATTTGTTATTTTTGCGGCTGTTAGGTTTGAAATTTTCTTGGAAATAATTGTTTTGCGACAGTTTTAGTAGCTATATGTGTGATTTGCAGCAAACAATACGCAGTTTGACCCCCCAAAGCAGTGTAATTGTGTGCGGGAGTACGTCTCCGAATAGTTGCTGGGTGCTCGCCGGAGACGTCTCCGAATGGTGTCTGCCTTTCCCGGCAGTAACAGGAGTTGTGACTAACACAGGGCAAAGGTCGAAGTATATAATCACCAAATTCCCTGCAATCACAGATGTGAAAAAGGAAGAAGTGAGTGTGTGTGTGTATGTGTGTGTGTGTGTGTGTGTGTGTGTGTGTGTGTGTGTGTGTGTGTGTGTGTGTGTGTGTGTGTGTGTGTGTGTGTGTGTTTTGGGGGGAGCTTTTCCAGATTTGGAAATTCATAGGCAGGTTCGATCTGACGGTCGAAATAGTAGTAGTAGTAGTAGTAGTAGTAGTAGTAGTAGTAGTAGTAGTAGTAGTAGTAGTAGTAGTAGTAGTA
>NW_004798284.1:79299-80301 GCF_000002075.1 Aplysia californica | reverse complement strand
ACTACTACTACTACTATTATTTTCATTACTACTATTACGATCTTTATTATCATTACTATAATCATTATTATTGTTGTTTTTGTTATTATATAACATTTATTGATCAAGACAAAAGCGTCACAACAAGAAGGAAACGAAAGAAAAGAAATCACGACGTACAAACCACGGGGAAAACCCGCGAACCTGTAAGACTGAGCACAGATTCCCAGGGTCACAAGACCGAATTATCTCCCCTACTGCCTCTTTGTTTCTGATTTGCAACCGTGCAAAAATGTTCAGCGTCACGCGCGAGATGTGAGCAAGAAAATGGGTGGTGATGGTTTGGGGGGAAGAACGTAGTTTCTTAACTTAACATGCTTCCCCTTTTTTTTTCTTCTCCTTTTTATGTCTCCTTCTGTGTGTTTGCTCCTTCCTTTTTTTCTTCCTAAAGTACACCCATCGTTCATTCCGTGAGATTCATGTATCGTTTTCATGGGAAAAGTTGGATTTCCCACTTTTAGAGTGATTTTTTCTATGTTTAGGAAGTGATGATATTATTCTTATGTCATTTAGACCTGATTACCGTTTCCCCTTACAGAAAGGGCATGGAGGAGGCGTTTTGGGAATGTTTTGCCAGGGGTTTTTTTCCAACTGGTTCTTATATCGTTTTATTTCTTTTTTTATGTATGGGATCTGCTGCTTCAGCTAATCAGCTGCGAATCTTCAATTCGCCACGCTGTTATTGTTCATATTTTGGTCACCTGTAGTTAACGGTAATAAAAACCTGCGTAGAGGTGGTAGGAGTTTTGTGAGTTATAGAATCATTTCTGTTAGTTAGGATCGGTGTAAAACTTGTGAAATTATGCCTGTTACCAGAGACAAATCTTGTGGCTGCTGCTGCTGCTGCTTGCAGTACATTTTCTTTTGCCGCTGTTGTTGTTGATATTGTTGATGATGGCGCTTCTAATTCATTTGCAACAGGAGTAGAGGGCAAGGAGGAAGAGGGGGAGAAAGAGGAGGAAG
>NW_004798284.1:76789-78223 GCF_000002075.1 Aplysia californica | reverse complement strand
GAAGAAGAAGAAGAAGAAGAAGAAGAAGAAGAAGAAGAAGAAGAAGAAGAAGAGGAGGAAAATGATGATGTTGATGGCGATGAGGGGGGGGGAGGAGGAGGAAAAGAGGAAGTGGTGAAAAGAAATAGTTTCACTTGCTCTGTTGTGGAAACTTAACGTTAAGTGACAGAATACTAGAAGGGAGGGAGAAAGAGAGAGTGGACAACCGTCTTCATGTATTGAGTTCAATAGCCCCATCTTTACTAGCTTTAAAAGATCATTCCAGAGTATCAAAAAGCAAACCATTAAGCTGAGTACCAGTTTATACCACGAGCGTACAACGTCTGCCAAGTTCGTGATGTCTCCAGAAAAACAACGTGGTAGGCCCAATATTCATGCGAGGAGCTAACTTTGAACTTGGTTTGTTTGTTGTGTTTGTCTGAGTCAAAGAGAAGCACACAGACGCACACTCCAGGATAAAACGACACCAGACACGCAGACAGACAAACAGACAGAAACAACAAGCTAGCGATCATGAAATCAGGCGACCTACTTTTGATGCACCCTATCAACTCCTGAAGCTTGTACCTGGGGCATTATAATAGGTAGATATAAACCCACTATGACCAGCCCGGTAACGGTAAGCATACTTGTCGGGCATACTGTGTGTATATACAGAAAGAGGCTGCTTTATGTGACTGTACCTTTGCTGTACAAGACAGGGTAGCTCTTAAGTAGTCTTAAAACCACGCCAGCCTCTCAGAGTCGGCTACAGGCTGACAGGTTACAGCTGCCAATTCTTTGGACCTGCTCACACGGGGAAACATAAAAATCTGCAGTCAACAGGTAAACTGTGAGTGCTGAGAGGAAATGGTCAAAAATTCAGTATCTATCCATCTATCTATCTATTTATCTGTCAGTATATCTATCTATCTATTTATCTGTCAGTATATCTATCTATCTCTATCTATCTATCTATCTATCTATCTATCTATCTATCTATCTATCTATCTATCTATCTATCTATCTAACTATCTATCTATCTGTCCAACTAATTAGCCAGAAGTCTGCCTTTAATCATATTAATATGTCTGTCCACTCTCCCTTTTCTCTCTCTCTCCTCTCTCTCTCTCTCTCTCTCTCTCTCTCTCTCTCTCTCATCTTTCTCTCTTTCTCTCTCTCTCTGTCTCTCTCTCTCTCTTTCCCTCACTCCCACCTCCCTCTCTTTCTCTTTCTAACCTGGTCTCTGGTTTTGAGATTCTCAGATGCTCCTATGGTGTTCTACACGATACTTTCCCGTTACTCATGTACGTCACGTGCACACACGCACGCACGAACACACACTTACACACACACACATACACACACGCACACGCACGCACACATACATACACACACACAAACGTGCACATTTTGGAGTGAAAAAAGAGTAACAGCCAAAGATAAGGTAGATGG
>NW_004798284.1:72049-73405 GCF_000002075.1 Aplysia californica | reverse complement strand
TCCTCCTCCTCCTCCTCCTCCCCTCATTTTTCTCCTCATCAATCTTCTCTTTTATACGGTTTCTTAATTTAAGTATATTTAGCGATTTGATATATTTCACTTTCGCGTATCATCTCTGTTTTATTTCTTTGTTCGTTTATTGCTGGGACGCAGATTATGTCCCATCAATCCATTTTGCATGAAGCAGGGTGTAAAATTCATACGAAACCAAAGCAAATATCACTTAACTGTTATTTGACCGTCTATCTCTTTCATATTCTGCGATTCCCATGGTGTAGTGAGTCATACATTTCAGCGTACGTGAACTGAACTCATAAGTGCGTCTTGGTTCATCCTTGTTTCTACCAAAACACGATTAAAAAAAACAGCTACCAAACAACAATACGACTGCTAAAACAGAAATAATAAGCAACAATAACACGAGACCAAAAATAAGTGAGTATATACGTAACATGTTTATTCTTGAGAGTAAACAGAGCTGGCAAATGACGTTTGAAATCTTACACTGGCGTAGTGTTTCGAATATACACGCTCGACAAGAATAGCGCCCACGTCTGCATTTGTGAAGAAAGTAAAGTTGTCAGGCTAATCTTTATGGCGCCTTTTTTGTTTCAAAACTTGAGAGGAAAACCTGCGTAGGAGTTGTTTGTTTGTTGGTTGTTTTTTGTTGTTGTTGTTGTTGATGATGATGTTTTTTGTTGTTGTTTCTTGGTAAGTGTTTTACGGCGCTCGCAACTGCATAAGGCCATATGAGCGCGCGGGACACATTAAACTTTTTCTGTAGGTAGGACATTTTGAATTTAGCCCCGGTGGCGGCCGAAGCCTACTCTTATCGATTTTAGACCACCAAGGGATCTTTAACGTGCCCAACTTGCCCATGGGCCCTCCGAGATTTTTCACCCTTGTCCGAGCAGGCTAGGTGTAGATCTTTCCTACACAGCAATAAGAAGGAGCCAAGAAGTAGGTGTAGAAAGGCTGCCGAAAGATGTCAGAAGCCCAGAGGAAGAGGCAAAGGAGGTGAGGGGGTGGAGGTAGAAAGAGGAGACGAAAGCAGACGACAGTACATTGCTTGAGAGCAGGAAAGGAGGTGAAAGGAGACACTTTTAGAGAAGAATATTTTTCGTTGGCTACCCGGATTCGAACCCGGGATCTTTGAGTGAGAGGCCAACACCTTAACTTTTTGGCCACGAGAACCCCCTACACCAACAGTGACAACGACAGACAAATAGATACATGTAGCCTAAATAGTTATACTACTACTACTACTACTACTATTACTACAACTACTACTACTACTACTACTACTACTACTACTACTACTACTACTACTACTACTACTACTACTACTACTAGATC
>NW_004798284.1:67240-70361 GCF_000002075.1 Aplysia californica | reverse complement strand
TAATACTACTACCACTACTACCAGTACTACCACTACTACTACTACTTTTACGACTACTACGACTACTACGACTACTACGACTACTACTGCTGCTACTACTACTACTACTACTACTACTACTTCTACTACTACTACTACTACTTCTACTACTACTAATACTAATACTAATATTAATACTATACTACTACTAATAATAATAAATAAATAAATAAAATGAATAAAAAAAGAAAGAAAGAAAGAAAGAAAGAAAGAAAAAATAAATAAAATAAACAGCATATTAAAGCTAATATTCCCATTCAGTAGCAACGCTCTAAGAGCTTTACAACCGATTATTACTCCCACAGACCCGAAAAAACTCAGAAACAATTCCCAGCTTCCAAAGAAGAACACAGCAACAATAACAACAGCAACAATAACAACAGCAACAATAACAACAGCAACAATAACAACAGCAACAATAACAACAGCAACAATAACAACAGCAACAATAACAACAGCAAAAAAATTACTACTTCAACGAGAAAAAAAAACAGAAACATTTTTCAAAGGCGTCTTTAGTGTATCGGTTAGACGCTTCGCTGTCGCACGCAGAAGACCAAAGTTCGATTCCCATATGGGTAGAATTCTATCAAGTAGCTAGGTCTTTCTGCTGGGTCGCATCCCTCTTAGGCTGAGTTGACCCTGACTGGCAAGATCAAAGCTCGCCTCCTAAAATATCAACATTGTGTCAGTGGGGGCGTAAAATATAAAAATTAAAAAAATTTTTAAATTAAAGAAGTAGCGACTGTTGCTGTTGGAGATGTCTTCAATTTCTCTGTTATTACTACTACCATTGGAGGTGGTTGTGGGGTCAGAACGGGAGGGAGATGTTGTTGTTGTTGTTGTTATTATTATTGTTGTAGCTGTTGTTGCTGTTATTAGTATTGTTATCATATTGTTATTATTATTATTATTATTATTATTAATATTATTATTATTTGTTATTATTACTGTTACCATTAAATGCATTATTATATTTATTATTAGTATCATTATTTTTATTATTTTTAAATTTATTTTAATGATTTTTTGATTTATTATTATTATTATTATTATTATTATTATTATTGTTATTATTATTATTATTATTATTATTATTATTATTATTATTATTATCATTATTATTGTTATTATCATTACTTTTACTATTATCATTACTATCATCTGCATTATTGTCATGATCATCAGTATTATAATTAAAATTATCTTTATTTTTATTGTCAAGATTATTATCATCATCAATACTGCTCATGTCACGATATGACGTGAGTGCATCCTGGTGTATATTTGTTCCGCCAAATTCCCACTTCCCTCTACCAAAAAAACAACAACACTTGAGCTGTCCCTGTCACTGCACGGTTGTACCACGCACTGACCAAAGACGCACATGATAATAAGACTTTAATTGTGCTTGTTAACGTGGGGGCCCGCACCCACCCCAACGCCCATGGCATCGGCGGTGGCCTTGTGGTTAGGCTACCGGACCGTCATCATGAGATTGCGAATTCAGGACTTCGAGTGTTAGCTTTTGGCCGACTTTCTGTCCCTGGGAAATACACTTTAAGCGAATTTCCCGTTTGGCTTAGTCCTTTCCTTGAATTGTCACTGATGCAAAGAGAATTAAGCAGCTACTCTAATGTTATAGTTTATTTATAACCAATTATTTTAACTATTATTTTAATTATTATTATTATTATTATTATTATTATTATTATTATTATTATTATTATTATTATTATTATTATTATTATTATAATATTATTATTATTATTATTATTATTATTATTATTATTATTATCATTATTATTATTGTTGTTATTATTAATATTATTATTGTGTGTGTGTGTGTGTGTGTATGTGTGTGTGTGTGTGTGTGTGTGTGTGTGTGTGTGTGCGTGCGTGTGTGTGTGTGTGTGTACTCGTGGTGGAACACCAAACCAATGTGCCAGGATCTGGTCAATAAAGGTGTATCTTATCTTATCTTATCTTTTTTTTCTTATCTTATCTTATCTTATCTTATCTTATCTTATCTTATCTTATCTTATCTTATCTTATCTTATCTTATCTTATCTTATCTTATCTTATCTTATCTTAATTCAAGCTAAATGCAGTGTTCGTCCGTGCATTGGAAGGATTCCCAGGCTTGAATTCATTTTCTTAAGATAATGTTTTCTTATGTACTTGACTTTAGAGCTCAGCTAAAATATTTTTTAAAACCCAGATGGTTTAGTATTTTATTATTTTTTTATTTTATTTTGAAGAACCATACTTATGTTATTATTTAGATATTCTTGGCATTAAACAAAAGCGTTATAACTGGCCCAGGTCACAAGTACAACCACTTCATTCATTTTTTAAAAAATCATTTGTACTTTTTTAAAAACACGACGTCGGGGAAAGGGGATTAGCCAAAACTAGCGATTAAGACCATCCGCAGGGGATTTTTTTTCGTGGTGAGCAGCTGAGAGTGCTTGCGTCACTGCTCCCTGTTGACGCTAGTCGAGACCTGTATGCTGTTTGTGGGCGGGTGGGGGGGGGGGGGTGGTGTGAGAACTCTGGGGGGAGGGGGTGACTACGTGACGATCATAATACTTGTAGTGGCGAGGGGAGATGCGGGGAGGTGGAAAGGAGAGAGAGAGAGAGAGAGAGAGAGAGAGAGAGAGAGCGTAGTAGAAGAAGTATTAGATGTAGTTTTAGAAGAAGATTAAGTTGAAGAAGAAGAAGAAGAAGAAGAAGAAGAAGAAGAAGAAGAAGAAGAAGAAGAAGAAGAAGAAGAAGAAGAAGAAGAAGAAGAAGAAGAAGAAGAAGAAGAAGAAGAACAACAACAACAACAACAACAACAAGGAGAAGGAGAAGAAGAAGAACAAGAAGACAAAGAAGGACAGAAATGCAGAGAGTAAGGGGTAAGGGGGGAGGGGGTCGGCGTAGAGCAGAGGAGGGAAAAGGAGGTGGGAGAAACCAAGAACGTGATTATTTGTGACTGTGCGAGAGAGAGAGGTGGAAAGGAAGGGAGTGAGTAGACAGACAGACAGACAGACAGACAGACAGAGAGACAGACAGACAGACAGACAGACAGACAGAC
>NW_004798284.1:65913-67140 GCF_000002075.1 Aplysia californica | reverse complement strand
CAGATAGATAGATAGATAGACAGACAGACAGACAGACAGACAGACAGACAGACAAACATGCAGACACCCCCCCCCTCCGCCCTTTTCTTCTCCTTTTCTGCTCTCTACTTCTCACTTTCCCCTTTGCTCCTTAATTGTATTCATGTCCTTCCAATCAATCGTAATATCTCATTTCTCCTCTCTATCCACAACTAGTATCCACCCTCCTACTGAAACGTATCGTCTGAAATGACGAAGGAAATAGTGCGGCTGCGTCTCAACTCTACGTTGTGTCCTTGTTCACCTTCTCGTGACCTTGTTTTGCTGACGTCTCACTTCCCTGTTTTTGTCACCACGTGATTCGTATACTTGACCCACTTGTTCATGAATCATAATTTGTTTACCCGTCTGGTGGGTAATTTCCTTATCTTTTCTCATCATAATCACATATTATTATTCATATTTCGATTTAGAGTTAATCTATAGGAAAACTTTGGCTGCTTTTCGATACGTTGCGTCAGATAAATTTTGGGCGGATACATTCAGACATATCAATGATGAAAATGATAATATTACGTATGCTTCCAGTGCACAATGTATCTATTCCGATGACTCTGCTAAGTCGGGCAAATATACAGACGTAACATTTGAGTGCTCAGGAATTGACTTTATTTATTTATTTTTTTTTTCAAGAACACGATATGTGGAAAAATCATGTTATTAAAACTGGGTCTAGGGACTTTCGTGGCCAAGACGTTAAGGTGTTGGCATCTCATTCGATAGGTCCCGGGTTCGAAACCTGACAGAGACGGAATATTTTCTTCTCTATAATTTAATCCTTTCACCTTACTCTGTAACCATGTTCTTTCGTCTGCTTTCGTCTCCTAAAATCGATAAGAGTGGTCTTCAACCGCTGCCCGGGCAAAATTCAAAATTAATTCCTTCCAAACTGAAAATGTCTTGCGCGCTCATTAGTATGACCTAATGCAGTAGCAAGCGCCGTAAAACACTTACCAAAACAAACAAAAAACGCCTAACGAACAAAACAAGCCCAAAACAAAAATCTCCTTCCTACCAACAAGTGCAAGCTCTCTTTTAGAAGAGAATACAATATGTAAATTGTCGGAACGTCTGGACTTGCGATTGTAAATGATTTACCCCCCCTCCCCCCCCAAAAAAACCCAAAAAAACACCAAAAAACCCAAAAGCAAAACAAAAGATGAAATAAAATTAGAAAATTTTAAATAA
>NW_004798284.1:61508-62729 GCF_000002075.1 Aplysia californica | reverse complement strand
CACACACACACACAAATCCCAGATTACCCGGGGACAGTCAGGACAGTGCGGCACTAGACCTGATCTACCGTTAGACGCACACCTCGACACACATACGCGCGCACACACACACACACACACACACACACACACACACACACACGCGCGCGCGCGCACGCACAGGCACAAGGACAAACACACACACACACACACACACACACATGTACATACACACACACAGGTACGCACATACACGCACACACGTACATACATATACACACACACATACACACACACACGTACACACATACATACACACGCACGCACACACACGTACACACATACGCACACACACACGTACACACACACACACGGACACACGCACACTCGTACACAAACATACCCACACATACACGCACATACAAAAACACAAACACACATGCACACAAACAAATCTTAACCCTCCAACACTCCCCCCCACACACTCTCTCTCTCTACACACTCTCTCTCTCTCCCCCCCTCACGAAAAACAACCCCCAAAATAGTGCTGTGCGATTATCGACGCATCGAAGCGTGAAGCAACCATTCGTGCTAATCGATTACCGTGTTGCGAATTTTGTTTTTGCGATTTTTGTTTTTATTTTATTTCTTTTCTCTTCTTGATAAGTACAGGCTTGTTTTATAGTTCTCACTGGCTCGCATCAGCTAATCACCCACTCTCGCAATCATTAAGTACAAAATATTTCTATATTTACCTCTGTGGGTGGTTGGCGGGTGCTCTGGCGTGGTTTTATCCTTCTTTCCTATCGAAAATCTATCATCCTTATCTCTCCTCCTTTTTTTAAATGTTTGTTACTCTCTTGTAACACCTCTAATCTTCTGGCGCTCATATGACCTTAATATGCAGTTGCGAGCGCCGTAAAACCTCTACTAAAACTTAACTATATTTACCTCAAGGAATTTGGATATTATATTTATGCAAGAATTCTACGACGGATAAGAAAAAAATATAGAAGAAAATCCATAAAATCACCCGTTACAAAAAAATCACACGACATTCGAATGGTTCTGCAACGTTTCGAATAGACGCTGTTAAAAGCGGATAAATCGTGAGTGTGGAATCTATCAGTTGTAGAGCCGATGGGCGCGCATACGCACACACATACAGGCACACACACATACACACACACAGAGAGACAGAGAGAGAGAGAGAGAGAGAGAGAGAGAGAGAGAGGGAGAGAG
>NW_004798284.1:59623-61408 GCF_000002075.1 Aplysia californica | reverse complement strand
AGAGAGAGAGAGAGAGAGAGAGAGAGAGAAAATGCTTTCAGTAAGATAATTTGTCCTAAAGAACAAGAAAGTTGAGAGCAAAATGTGTGGTCAAGAACGAAAGTATTCTCTGGATTACTGCATTCCGCATGGGAACATTAGTAGTGGTCCTTGTTTGTCAACATCGTTACCAAAAGGCAAAATGGCGTCCAGTTAGAAGGGACATCTTTCGATAGTTATCGTTTTTGAAAAAATGGACTGTCCAGTTGAGCAAAAAAGAAAAACCAGACGTGTAGACCCTCTCGAAAATGGTACGAGATATAAAGAGCGAACTGTGAAAGAAGAAAAGAAATAGAGAACAAAGTTTCAAGTTAAGACGATATACACCTGCTCCATACATTATTCTTTCATCTTTGTTTGCGTGGGAGATTTGGCCTTCAGAAAAGTGAGGTGAAAAAGTGGCAACTTTAAAAAGGGTGGGGACTTGCAGGGGAAGCCGGGTAATTAGCCAACTTACAGCGTTAAACTGGAAGCTAACGGCACGCAAGATGTGAATGTTCTATTACGTCATTTACCTCACCTGCGTGATCAAAAAACGAAACTCTCGCTCCCATAACGTGAGCCAAGTTCTCTAAAATTAGCACCCGCATTCTGTTTATGAATGGGTTGAAACGAAAAACGAAAGAAATCTTTTTACGCGTTCTTATTTTGATGCAAAACACAAATCAAGGAAGGACACCTCGTGATGAATCACATCGCCGGCTCACACTTTGCCGGTCGGTTCGTTTTAGTTTGAAATAGCTTTGTCGTTTTAAAAGTAGAGTGTTTCCTTTTAAATTGAATGACTATTCATTTTTTTGTTCATGAAAAGAAAACCTATGGTCTCACTCTCACTTTTATTCGAATCTTACTTTTACTACAACACAACCTAGTCAGTTACCTTATTATGTTCCTAAATCACACACCACTGACATTTATTTCGATACAGCTTAGCCCATAGACTTACACTCGTAGGTCGTGCATTGTCATAGTCTCTGCTCTTCGCTTTCCATAAAAACTTCACTGCAATACATGCACACCATGGGCCTAGGGTAGTAAAAGATTGTATACGCCTTGCCATTTCTTCCAAATGAAAGGCAAAATACTAACCTTTTTACAGTCGAGTGAGCGATTTAAAAAAAACAACATTTAAATGTATTTATTTATTTGTCCATGATTGCCGATGTCTGTTGCAGATCGGCACCGGATGATGATGATGATGATGATGATGATGATGATGATGATGATGATGATGATGATTTATTTATTTAGTTAGTTATTTATTAATTTATTTATTCATTCATTCATTCATTCGTTCATTCATTCCTTCCTTCATTCATTCATTCCGTCATTCATTTATTCATTCATTCATTTATTCAGTCCTTTCTGATTAAAAAAAAAACGAGTACACATTGGAAATTATCGACCATTTTTTAGTCGAGCTGCTTTACAGTGCAACTAACCTCTTCTGCATGTTTCTATATAAAGACCTGACGTCATGGCTTAGACTCAAGCAAGAAGAGCAGACCAGTCAGTCTGCCCACTGCTCTACTTCCCGCGCAAGGGGGAGCGAGAAATCTTTGCCTGTAATTCCATTAAAGTCGTGTGGAGGAGACAGTCGTAAATTGAATAACTGTCTGGAAGAACACAAGATGCCAAATTGGTTCGTTAGTCTTTCTGTCTGGAGTCTAGTTCTGTAACACGTGATGGTTTGAATCGAATCTTTTTTGGTATTTTACTTTCTTTTTTATTTTATTTATTTATTTA
>NW_004798284.1:57223-59220 GCF_000002075.1 Aplysia californica | reverse complement strand
ATTAGGAAGTATAGCAACGTTTCTTTTTTTTAAACTGTCCTCTTTTTTTAGTTTTAATAATAGTTTTACGGCACTCGCAACTGCATAAGGTCATATGAGCACCAGAAGATTAGAGGTGTTACAAGAGAGTAACAAACACAACAAAGAAGGAGGGAGGGGAGATAAGGATGATAAATGTTTGATAGGAAAGAAGGAGTGAGAAAACCACACCAGAGCACCCGCCAACCACCCACAAGCTATCCTCCGGTGTCGCTGCATGACGAAACTATTCGTCTGTAAAGAGTTAACTCTACCAGGACGTAGCCGACACATCTGCCCAACCAGCAACAGTTTCGGGACACTCATTTTCTGACCACCATGAACAAATTATCTAAAAAGCAGCAGATGCAGCTTAGCTCATAATACGTGTGTTATAGCTAATCTTTTAAAATTATTTCAAATAAAGAAAACAAGGAAGTGGATGGAGAATTTGAAAGAATGACGGAGAAATCCTCCTTTTTGAAAATGCCCTAAAAACATCTCGTCTGCAGGCATTGTCAAATACTCGTCTGTAAAGAGTTAACGGAAAAGAGTGCGCGCAAGTCAGGTCAGTGCTTTTCTGGTCCCTGGTCTGGAAGGAAGCCACGGACAAGGACGGAATCCGGCCACTGTCCGCTGTGACGTCACGAAGTGACCGGAGGAGGTTGGGTGGGTCTGTCCCGGTTCCACACACACACACACACACACACATACACACACACAAACACACACACACACACACACACACACAGGATTACCGAGCCAGGCGTGCCGCCAGTCAGTGTGTGGGGCGACAGAGCGCGGTAACAACGTCTTGGGATTTTCGCGGATCAAGGTTAGTGTTGTCTGCTTTTTTAGGTATAGTAACAGAACTTCGCTTTTTTTATTAAGAGTTTTAGGGCATTTGTAACACAAATATGTTATACAAGTGCCGAAGATTAGGTGTTACTAGAGAGAAATACCATGTAAAGAAACGACAGAAGGAATAAAAACGATATATTTTGATTTATAAAAAATGAAAAGAGATTTTGATACACTTGATAAGAACGAAGGAGGAGAGATAAGGACGATATATATGTTTGATAGGAAAGAAGAAGGACAGATAAGGACTATAGATGTTTGATGGGGAAAAAATGAAAAGCGATAAGGACGATAGTTATTTGGTAGAAAAGAAGGAGGAGAGATAGGACAATAGATGTTTGATAAAAAAAAAAGAAGGAGGAGAGATGAGGGCGACAGATGTTTAATACGAAAGAAAGAGGAGAGATAAAGACGATAGATGTCTGACAGGAAAGAAGGAGTAAACCACAACAGAGCATCCGCCAACCACCCACATTGTATGAACAACACACACACACAAAATCAACAAAGTTAGCGCGCCAAACAAAGCCGAGACCACAGAACCGTGTTAAGGGAGGATTATCTAATAATAACAATGCACACTGAAAGCAAAACAAAACAAAACAAACAAAAGCAAAAACAAATTAAAAACAAAAAACAAATCAAAGCCACGGCGATAAAAAAAACGTCTTAGAGAAACAGAAACAAACGATTTGGAGCTAGCCATCATGTCTGCTTTCCTCTTGTCATTCCTCGTAAAGTGTGTCTGTTTATGTTCCTAGACTTCCTCCATTCCTCTGCTGCCCCGTCATGTTCAGTTTTAGTTTAGGTTTAGTAGAGGTTTTACGGCGCTCGCAACTGCATAAGGTCGTATGAGCGCCAGAAGATTAGAGGTGTTACAAGAGAGTAACAAACATAAAAAAGAAGAAGGGGAGATAAGGACGATAGATGTTTGATAGGAAAGAAGGAGCAAAGCACACCAGAGCACCCGCCAACCACCCACGCTGCCCCGTCAATTCATTCACGCACCCGTGTGTCCACTTCAACATCCCAGCTAATGACGTTCCCTGCAGTTGACCATATCTCTACCGAAAAACAACCCCCAAAATAGTGCTGTGCGATTATCGACGCATCGAAGC
>NW_004798284.1:55874-57123 GCF_000002075.1 Aplysia californica | reverse complement strand
TTATTATTATCATTATTGTTATTATTACAACATTTCCCAGCAACAAGTCGGTTCAAATTCACTAAGTAAATTGTTCTTGGTCTCGTTTAATTTCCATTTTCCACCGAGTACTTTGTTTTATACTGCAAAATATAATATTTGCCTGTCTGTGTTCATCTAGCATAACCCTATTAACCGCTTTATGTAGAATAGCCTCTCACCCTATACTATAAACATTTCTCATAGGCATTATTAACACCTTGAACTTCCATGATTTGAGCCCATGGCCAAAAGTTTATGTTGGAAATACCTTTTGAGATCGTCAGAGTTCGGTAGATATAAAGTAGTCTCTCATTTCGAACTGTTTGACCCATTCCTTAACATCCGGGTCACCGAGGTGTGAACAGGAATAAGGGAAAAAGGGGAGAGGTGGGGCTCAAAAAGGGTAGAAAGGGAAAGGGGGGGGGGGGGTTCAGCAGTTGCTATGTCTCATCTCACATTAGCAGGAAACAGTGGGGTGTGATAGTCGGGATGCACGAAGACATGAAGTATTTTACTTTAGGTTTGCCGTATGTCGCTCCCGAACACCCTTTTAGCAAAGTCTGCCAGGGTTCCCGAACACCTTTTCCACAGACTCTTCTAGGGTCCTTGAATATATTTTTAGCAGACTCTACTAAGGTCCTCGAACACCTTTTTACCAGAGTCGGTTATGTTTCTCAAACACATTTTTAGCTGACTCTACTAGTATT
Source organism: Aplysia californica (assembly GCF_000002075.1). Lineage (NCBI taxonomy): Eukaryota > Metazoa > Mollusca > Gastropoda > Aplysiida > Aplysiidae > Aplysia > Aplysia californica. The sequence goes on along the minus strand of NW_004798284.1, from coordinate 56,395 downwards.
CTCAAACATCTTTTTTGCAGACTCTGCTTGGTTCTCGAACACCCTTTTTGCAGACTCTGCTTGGTTCTCGAACACCCTTTTAGCAGACTCTGCTAGAGTTCTTGAATACCTTTCTAGCAGACTCTACTAGCGTCCTCAAACAGCTTTTTGCCAGAGTCTGCTATGGTTCTCGAAAACCCTTTTAGCAGACTTAAGTAGGATTCTCAAACACCCTTTTGGCAGACTCTTCTAGGGTTCTTGAACACACTTTTAGCAGACTCTACTAAGATTCTCAAACATATTTTTACCAGAGTCTGCCAGGGTTCTAGAACACCTGTTTAGCAGACTCTGCTAGGGTTCTTGAATACATTGTTTCCACGATCCCTGGAAGAAGAAGAGAGTACGTACGTCACGAGCTCCGATAGAGATCAGGGATCTGACGCCAAGCCCATGGGGGAGATCGTTTACTATCTATCTATCTATCTACCTATCTATCTATCTATCTATCTATCTATCTATCTATCTATCTATCTATCTATCTA
>NW_004798284.1:52991-55661 GCF_000002075.1 Aplysia californica | reverse complement strand
CTCTCTCTCTCTCTCTCTCTCTTTCTCTCTCTCTCTCTCCTATCCCACGGGGCGGTGCTACTGACTGAAGTATCTCTAGGCCATTCCCAAAGGGGGGACATTAACATGTCCTTATGCACAGTAGAATTGTAAATGAGCTGATTCATCAGTGTCATGCTCATAACTGTGCCTGAACTGCAACTATGAGCTGCTGTTTTTTTCTTTCCTAACCCTTACTATTGTCATTTTTCCTTTACTTCTTTTATATGTTTGTCACACTCTTGTGACCCCTTATTTCCGGGGTGCCTTGATAGTCGAAGTAGACTTTGTGCTGTTGAAGCTAGAGCGGTGAGCAGAGTAAGCCTGATTCCCTGTATGGACTTCTCTGTTGACATCCAAAACTTGGCGCTCATATGACATTGTGCAGTTACGAGCGCCGTAAAAACTCTGCTAATACTTTAAAAACTCTCTCTCTCCCATCTCCCCCCCTCCCTCACCTGCTTCCCCTCAATCCTCAAAAATATTCTCTCCATTCTCTTGTGCACCCCCCACACATCGCCCCCACACCCCCACCATGTTCCTGCGTCACTCTAACGCCAAACTCCAAGAGGAGCTGCGCGCCACCATGCGCAGTTACGTAGAAGAGAAGTCTGTTCTCCGTGCGCATCTCGCCAACCTGAGGCTAGACCTGAACGAGCTGCACTGTGACAACCGCACCGTCACCACGGAAGCAAGCGGGGAGGGAGGCGGAGGAGGAGGAGGAGGAGGAGGAGGGGAGGAAGAGGATGACGCTGCCTCCAAGTACTCCATGGGCTCTGAGGCGGAGCTGAGGGCTCTGATGGACGAACCGGCAAGTGGCGAAAAACACGGAGATAACAATAATACGCTGCACCTACCGGCTATTAAACACAGAGGGCGAGGAGGGAAAGGAGGAGGAGGAGGAGGGAACAGCGGGGAGTCGTCCAACAGAAGCAACAAGACGCTGCGCTTCTGCGGACCGGTCAGCACGCCACAGACGACCAGTGTCCGGCTCCCCGCGGACACGGCAGACGGCCCAGAGACCCTCATCTCCCGCCACAAAAGCTTCTTCGACTCCTCCATGGACTCGCTCGACAAGCAGGAGCACCAGAAGTTCTCCGAGCTGCAGAGACACAGAGAGGCTCTCCGGAACCAGGGAAGAGCGGCTCTCCGGGATAGGAAGGCCTCTCTCATCCGCCTGCCGACCATCACCTCGGCCAAGAGGAGGACCTCTCTGTGGGACTCGGGCCAGTACGTGTCCAGACCCAAAGGGAAAAGCACCGAGTTCGAATCCTTCCCCTACATGGAGGCTTCCCTCGAGCTGAGCCGGACCAACTTGAAGATCCCCAAGATCAAAGACCCGCACCGCACGGAGACCCAGCGGCGTGACGTCAGACAGGGGGCAGAGGCCAACCGGAAGAGGGTGCAGTTCACGAGGCCGCGGCTCGAGCCCATCACCTCCGACAGAGAAAAATCCGACAGGCGCTCCGTGCTGAGTGGTGATAATGCTGCTGCTGCTGCTGCTGCTGCGGCTGCTGTCGCTGGTCTTCTCGGTGACGGTGACGGCGCCGACAGCCTAAACACAACGCTAGCCGACACCACTTTGGACACAACTTTCGGCGGAAACGTTTCGTTTGACGAGGAGTACTTTCGGAATCTCGCTGCTCAGACCAAAGCCCGCGCCAACAACAACAACAACAACAACAACAACAAACAAAGCAATACGGCAGACAAAACCGCCAACACCTCAACATCCACCACACTCAACACCACCACTACAACCACAACCACAACAAACGACAACAACAACAACAACACCACACACCCTACAACATCCAAAAACACCAGCCTGTCAACAACCACCACCACGATGATGACGCCACCAGACGCCGCGGAAGCCTCCATCACAGAAAGCAACAACAACAACAGCAGCAGGAGGGACCCCCCAGCAGACGCGGACGCGGAAGCAGACCCCACCTCGGGACCGCCCCCCGACCCCCACCACCACGCCCCCGCGGGGGTCCCGCCCCTAAAGCTCCGCCCCCTGGCCAAGAGGAATGTCCGGCTACACGACCTCCAGCTACGTCAGAGCCGCCTGGCGCGCGTGTCTCCGCCGCTCACGGGCCGCGTCTCACCACTCACGGGCCGCGTACAGAAGACCACGTCAGACAGACGCAGCCCGGGGGAGAAAAGTCTCAAGTCTAGTGACCGCTCGGTGGCCACCAAGATCTCCAGACTATCACAGGTAAAGGCCAGGGGTGTTGTTAGTTCTAGTAAGGTTTTACGGAGCTCGCAACAGCATAAGGCCATACGATAGTTTTAGTAAGGTTTTACGGCGCTCGCAACAGCATCAGGTCATATGATAGTTATAGTAAGGTTTTACGGCGCTCGCAACTGCATGAGGTCATATAAGCGCCAAGGGGTGGATGTCAACAGAGAAGTCCTTACAGGGAACCAGACTTACTCTGCTCACTTCTCTAGCTTCAACAGCACAAAGTCTGCTTCAACTATCAAGGCACCCCGGAAATAGCGGGTCACAAGAGTGTGACAAACATACAAAAGAAGTAGAGGAAAATGACGATAGTAGGGATGAGGAAAGAAATCTCCTTTTTGGCTGGTTGGTTGGTTGTGGGAGGGGAAGAGTCAGGCTGGGATTGTTTGTTTGTGTGTTGT
>NW_004798284.1:50787-52851 GCF_000002075.1 Aplysia californica | reverse complement strand
GGGGGATTTTAAAAAATTGTGCAGCGCCTTCCTAGACGTACACAAGGTACAGGTGTGAGTGTGGTGTAAAGATAATGGTGTCTGTCACTGTATCTGTTTTTCTCTCTCTCCTCCCCCCCCCTCTCTCTCTCTGTCTGTATCTCTGTCTCTCTTTGCCTCTGTCTCTCTCTGTCTCTGTCTCTCTATCTGTCTCTCTCTCCATCCCTCTCTCTCTCTCTTTATCTATCTACCAACTTAATCATCTATTACCCCTGCCTCTCTTTCTCTCTCTCTCTCTCTCTCTCTCTCTCTCTCTCTCTCTCTCTCTCTCTCTTTATCTGTCTACCAACATAATCATCTATTACCCCCTCTCTCTATCCAGGAGACGAGCGAGTGGAAGTCTCAGTACGACCAACTGCCCGACCAGGGAGCCAAAAACAAGACTCTCTCTCTCTCTCTGCTCTCTCTCTCTCCCACTCACACACCTTCTCTCTCTCTCTATCCAGGAGACGAGCGAGTGGAAGTCCCAGTACGAACAACTCCCCGACCAGGGAGCCAAAACCAAGACTCTCTCGGACATCATGTTCGCCGTCCGGTCGCGCATGCGCGAGAACGAGGCCACCCTGAGGTTCGGCGAGACGCCACGCCCCTCTGACCACGAGTTTGGGCAGATGTTGGTGGCGAAACACACTCCCAGGTGGAGGGCTAATGGCGGGAACAGGGGACAGGCCAGTCCCAGGAAACCCAAGGTGAGAGAGGGAGAGAGGGGGAGAGAGAGAGAGGAGAGAGGGGAGAGAGAGAGAGAGGGAGGGGAGAGAGGAGAAAGAGAGAGAGAGAGAGAGAGAAGAGAAGGATAGAGATAGATAGAGAGAGAAAGAGGGAGAGAGACGGATAGAGAGAGAAAAAGGTGAGAGGGAGAGAGAGAGAGAGAGAGAGAGAGAGAGAGAGAGAGAGAGAGAGACTGAGAGAGAGACATATATATAGAGAGAGAGAAAAAGAGGGAGAGACAGATAGAGAGAGAGAAAGAGACAGACAGAGAGAAAGAGAGAGAGAGAGAGAACATGTGACTGAGTGTGGGAGAGGGACGGAAGTGGGAGAATCTCAACAATCTCAGTTACATAAAACTGACCACCTCTCATAATAATAATAATAATAGATACAATCTGTACAGCGCAAATCCCCGCTCAACAGCAAGCTCTATGTGCTTCACAATCTATACTATTACCCCAGCAGACCTGAGAGCATTCTGAAACAGCCTCATCTTCCTGGGAAGCATACAGTGCAAGCAGCCATTTATAGGCGCTAAAACACTAACATACTGACAAGATCTTTCGCTGTCTATGGCCGGGTACCCATTCCCACCTGGGTGAAGTGAGAAAAATTCGTGTAAAGTGTCTTTCCCAAGGACACAACGTCGGGCCCGCGGCTCGAACCCCCAACCGAACCCGCAACCTCACGATGACGAGTCCGGTAGCCTAACCACTAGACCACTGACGCCACTCACGGAAGATGAATGTCTCCGTTAAGTCCGGACTGTCAATAACTCCGTTATTCCAAGTCTGTGACAACCTTAGTCATATCAGGACTGTCAATAATCACTGTAATGCTACGCTAAGTCTGCGTCTATCTTAGTTATGTCAGGATTGGGAATAACTCCGTTACGCGGGGTTTGCAAATAACTCCGTTATGTGAGGACTGAGACTATCTCGGTTATGTCAAATCTGTAACTCTCCGAGTTATATCAGGACTGTTAATAACTCTGTCAAGCCAGCACTATGATTATCTTCGTTATGCCAGGACTGTGATTATCTTAGTTATGTCAGGACTGTTAATAACTCCATTATGCCGGGACTGTGATTAGCCCAGTCAACCTTTAACAAAGAACAGTTAGTGCCAGACGGGCGTCCAGAAATGAGGACAGTTAGACAATAGGACACACCGGCGTGTACATAATTAAAGGGGTTCTTTTTTGGCAGAGAGAAGAGAAGAAAAGGCTGAGGCAGGCTGTGTGCAGAAATCCGAGCAGGTCTTAAGCTCTTAGTGGACTTAATGTCTTATTTTGGGAGGCCAGCTGACGAACGCACG
>NW_004798284.1:48080-49523 GCF_000002075.1 Aplysia californica | reverse complement strand
CGAAAAACTTTTGAACAGCTCAGATCAGAACTAAGATCAATTGCAAACAAACACTACCGCTTCCGAAAACACCTACATGAATCCTTCCCCGCCCCCTTTTGTCCCAAAAATAATGATATATATTATATATATCAATAATATTAATATTATATACGCACAAAAGACGAATACGGAAGACCCAACCAGGCCTTTTCAAAGCCCTGTCCAATAAATAAGACTTATAGCCAGAAGACCAATAGGGGAGATACCAAGGATCTTCCAACAACCTTACTGTATAACATAACCTCCTTGGGAGAGGCCAAGGATCTTATAACAACCTAACTGTATAACATAATAACCTCCTTGGGAGAGACCAAACTAAGCCAAGTGGTGAGATAAACAGACAAACAGAGACATTAGTGTGCGCCACAAAGACGATAACCCAACCGGAACGCGCGCGTGACTGCGCATGACACAACATGACGTAGAGAGAGAGAGAGAGAGAGAGAGAGAGAGAGAGAGAGAGAGAGAGAGAGAGAGAGAGAGAGAAGTTAGCTAGCAGGTGTCGACAAGTTATGGTGTCACCTTACTGCAAAACCGCACAATAGATTTTCTTTAAAAATCTGATTTCATATAAACTTTGTTGTTATTGTTGTTTTTAGTAAGAGTTTTGCAGCACTTACAACACAAATAAATCCCACAATTGCCCACAATTATAGGCGTTACTAAAGAGTACCAATAGTAACATACAAAGAAAAGGATGAAGAGATATGATAAGGACATTAAGACAATAAATAGTAATTTGATACGAAAGAGGTAAACGACACCAGAGCACCCCCAAACCACCCACTGCGCAATTTCTGTCATTCTGCACAACATCACAGAGGCAGATAGATTAATTAGAAGCATTTGGCTCTCAACAATAGACTATTGTATTACTGTATTCCAGAAAGGTTTTTTGAACACCACTGATCTCCCCTGATTAAGGGACACAATGCTAGGCTTTGTACGACAGCTGGTGCTGTGTCGACTTTATGGTCGCCTCTCTCTCTCTCTCTCTCTCTCTCTCTCTCTCTCACACACACACACACCCTCTCTCTTTCTCTCTGTCTCTCGCTCTCTCTCTGTTTATTTTTCTCTCTTTCTTTATCTTTTTCCTCTCTCTCTTTCTCTCTCTCTCTTTCTGTTCGTCTCTCTCTTTCTGTCATTCTATCTCTTTTTGTCAGTCTCTCTCTTTCTGCCAGTCTCTCTCTCTCTCTCTCTCTCTCTCTCCCTCTCTCTCCCCCCCAAACCCCTACCACACACACCACCACCCCAAACGTCTAGAACCCCCTATCTCCCAAGCTGAGCCAAAAGGCACCTCAACAGGGGGAGGTGGTGGTGGGAGGAAGCGACACGGGAGCAGCACACGCACACACACACACACACACACAGTAACGAACACACACACACACACACACACAC
>NW_004798284.1:45060-46673 GCF_000002075.1 Aplysia californica | reverse complement strand
CACACACACACACACACACACAAACGCAGAACTATCTCAACAAGATGTATAGACAAAGGAGAATTATGGACTTTCTGTCTGTCTCTCTCTCTCTCTCTCTCTCTCTCTCTCTCTCTCTCTCTCTCTCCCTCCCTCTCGCTCTGAGTCCCTCCCTTTCGCTGTGCCTCCCTCTTTTTCCTTCCATTTATCTATCTCCCCATTCTCTATCCCTTTCTTCTACCTTCTCTCTATTTCTTTCACTGTCTTTCTTCCCCAAATACCCCATTTCTCTATTCATGTACTCCCTGTGCCCCCACCCCGCTCCATTAGAATGCCTAATAAAGTAATTTCCTTTTCCAATCTCTACCCCCCAGGATGTCTCATTTCGCCGGTCACAAGGACCTACAGAACCAGATGGTCACCCAGGAAGCCTAGGTCACGTGACCACAGCGTCACGTGACCACAATATGGCCACATAGTCACGTGAACAAGTAACTACACTGACCACAGTCACGTGACTACATGACCACACAATCACGTGACCAACTGATCATACAGCCACGTGACCACACATCTACGTGACCACAGATGAGCACACCGTCACGTGACCAACTGACAACACCAAAACAGCTTGACCACAGCGGGTCAAACATGCGCACCCACCCATCACCACCTACAGAAAAAAGGGACGACCATTTCATCTGTAGTCTACCCCAAACCGTCCCTACAACTAGCTCTAGAGTGTCACTTATAGACATACCTTCTTCTAACAGTTTAGTTTTAGTTTATATATATATAGAGAGAGAGAGAGATAGAGTTTTACAGCATTTACAACACAAATTGATGCGTTCGTCAAGGGATGAGATTTCTCTGGAGTCTGGAGTCTCGACTTGGAACAAATCTTTAGTTTTATTTTAGTTTTACGGCACTGGCAACATAAACAGGTCATATATAAATGCCACAAAGATCAGAGCAGAGGTGTTACTAGAGAGTAACATAACACAGAAAAGAGGGAGGAGAGATAAGGACAGAGCATTTTCGACAGCACAGAAGGAGTAAACCACACCAGAACACCCGCTAACCACCCACTTGATCGCCCGGGATCTCCTCGAGTTTGGATTGAGTAAGACAAGGACAGCAACTACTGACAGAGTCCTCACCAACTAACACACAGACGGACAATGTGTGGACGATGTGTGTATGTCAAAAAGCCTGTGTTGGTGTGTTAAGAATGTATCTCATGTGGTTATCTCTACACAGTCGACAGAGAAGACCACCGTATACAGGACATTTCTACTGTGTGTAAACAATATGTAAATAACCAGTCAAAAATGTAAACAATGTGTAAACAATGTGTAAATAACAAAGTCAACTGTGTAAACATTTTGTCAACAACGCGTCAGCGAGGTGTGACCAATGTGTTAAAAATGTGTTAACAATGTGTAGACAATGTGTTAAAAATATGTGTAAACAATGTGTAGACAATGTGTTAAAAATATGTGTAAACAACAAAGTATAAAGTGTCCAAAATGTGTTAACTATGTATGTGTAAACGATGCGTCAAAAAAAGTGCCAACTATCTGTAAGAAATGCGTAAACAACGTGAAAACGAATGTGTCAACAATGTGTCAACT
>NW_004798284.1:42226-43385 GCF_000002075.1 Aplysia californica | reverse complement strand
TTCACACACACACACACACACACAAACAAACAAACAAACAAAACAAACACATACAGAAACAGACTGACTGACAGACAGACAGGCAGACAAGACAGAGACAGACATGGCGAGAAAAAATATCAATCATCCAACCCCGTGAGAGAGAGAGCGAGCGAGAGAGAGAGAGAGAGAGAGAGAGAGAGAGAGAGAGAGAGAGAGAGAGATAGCCAGACAGCCAGACAGCCAGACAGATAGCCGGATAGACGGCCAGACAGACAGACAGACAGAGAATGACATCAACTGCCATAGTTGACAGACAGACAGACAGACAAAGACGTCACCTGAGAGAGTTGACAGACAGACAGACAGACAGATAGAGAGACAGACAGACAGACAGACAGACAGACAGACAGACAGACAGACAGACAGACAGACAGACAGACAGTCAGATGGACAGACAGACAGACAGACAGACAGACAATGACGTCACCTGCCACAGTTGACCACCGTGCTCGGTCTCTCACTGGGCGCCTCCAGGACCGGAAGTAGCGAGGGGGCGGGGTCACCTCCGGTGGCGTAAAGCATGTCCTGCGCAGTGGCTGTCTTCCGTCGGGCCTGAGGGGGGTCAGGGGTCAGAGGTTATGGGGTGAACTGGATGGCTGGCGTATGTGTGGAAGTGTGTGTGTGTTTGTGGGGGGTGTAACTGTGTGTGTGAACTATGTATGTGTAAACGATGCGTCAAAAAAAGTGCCAACTATCTGTAAGAAATGCGTAAACAACGTGAAAACGAATGTGTCAACAATGTGTCAACAATGTGTCAAGAACGTGTCAAAAATGATGTTTAAAAAGTCAACAACGTGCCAACGACGTGTCCATAACGTGTCAAAAACATTATTTACAAAGTGCCGACAACATGTAAACAACGTCTCCACAATGTGTCAACAATGTGTCAACTACGTGTCAACAGCACTGTGTCATACTATGTACCCAGCCACCACCGCCCACTGCTGCACCGACCGTGTACCCGTGTACACCCCACCCTGCTCTGCTTGCCACTGTGTGAGAATACACCGCTGTCTGAAACTGTCGCTTGTTTTTTGGGGTTCTTTGGAGTGTGTGTAGGTGTGTGTGGGCGCGTGAGAGAGAGAGAGAGAGAGAGAGAGAGAGAGAGAGAGAGAGA
>NW_004798284.1:41007-42126 GCF_000002075.1 Aplysia californica | reverse complement strand
TATGTGTGTGTGTATGTGTGTGTGTGTGTGTGTGTGTCTGTGTGTGTGTGTGTGTGTGTGTGTGTGTGTGCCGCAACACATATATGTACATATGTTATGTATTCATCTGTGACGTTCATATTTGTTCATGTACAGGAAAAAAATAAAACAACAAGAAAATATAACATATAATTCGTGTCATTTAAAAAATGCAGGACTCCGATGACAAGGAGAACAAGTTCTTGGGATTTTTTTCTCCGTGAGTATTTTTGGGAATTAGTTTGTCAAAAAAAGAAAACTTTTATTCCGCAGACATAAAAAGGCCTTCATGAACGAGGCAACACGCTCTATTTGCTCAATGCATTTCCATAATATATATATACAACTGGCTGGACCCCTTTCGATGAAAGGAATGATCGGTGCATTAACATCAACTGGAAGTCAGTGGCCTACTATATTTACACTCTACCTGAAGGGAGCAATAAATCTTGAGACATACAAAAAATTAGAAGGTCTAGATCTATATTCTCAAAACAAAATGCGCCTCGTGAAATATCACTTCTGGCACTTCCGCTGCGGAGGACAGCTAGCTACGCAGATTTGTTTCGCCTCTCAGTGGAATAATCACAAAGGCCAAAGAAGGACGGGAACTTTTCGTCAAATATATTTTTCTAAATTCAGGAAATGAATAAATAAAAAAATCAGGCTCCGTCATGGGGACCTATCTATCTTTTGGCAGATACTTGCCAACTTTCAACTCTGTAGCTGTCGCAGTTTAAAGGAAAAAGTGACACGTGTTTCCAAGTAGCCAAATATATTAATAGATTATACTAATGACAGTCAATGTTGCAAAACACTTTAAGAGTTTAAAAATGTCCATGCATAAAGTGTGCTCCTGCTGTCGTCGCTGTTGCTAAAAAAAATTTAATTGTTATTCTTATTCTAGTTGTAGCTAAGAATCGTTCCGGTAATGAATCTGCCGGAATCCCATGCACCCCCCCCCCTCCCATTCCCCCCAAAAGACAAGTAATTTTAAATAAATTAATAGGTAGTGAAACGTAGTGGAATGTTGGATGTAGTTAGGAAAAAAATGTTTGCTTTGAATGTTACTGTTCATAGGAGGGAGGGAGGGAGAGAGAG
>NW_004798284.1:39098-40347 GCF_000002075.1 Aplysia californica | reverse complement strand
CCACCCCCCTCCCTGTGATTATCCATGATTGTTCATCTCTTCCGCACCTATTGATACAACTTAGATCATTTGGGAGGCGGGCTACGACACAGCCTGTCAGGGCCAGGGCCACACCAGGCTGAGTGAGGATGAGGAGAGATACAACATACAAGCTGAGAGATAGAGATAATCGATTTTTAAAAAAACCAACAACTAAAAAAAAACAAAAAAACAAAAAAAATTGTCCCCAGTTGAGAGTCGAGCAGGAGCAAAAAGCCCAACCACTAGACCACAGACGCCGGGCCAACAGGGAACGTGATAAAGACCTCTCAACACACTGCTCACCAAACCCAGTGACGTAGGCCGATCATGTGTGTACCAGTACCACGTGACTACCCATATCATGAGACTATCAATATCACGTGACTACCAATATCATGTGACTATTAAAAACCCATAATGTGTAAGTTTGATTTCTTCGACCAGTGAAATATAAACGGTTCCTAAAAGTCAACGAAAAGAATTCTATAAAATCTAAATTAAAATAGAGAAGTAAGAGAAGTAACTCACTCAAATATATTTTTCTAAAAAACAAAATTATACAACCTAATCATCTGCTCTATCCAGACAAAGAAAAAACCCCCCCACGAAGAAAGCCTGAACCTACAGTAGACGTAAAAAGGGAGAAAACACCGTAAAAATCATCTCCGTTCTCTGTCCAACCATTCGGCTACATTGTCATTGCTATAATACAACAACTATCCTTGAGCTATAGAAAAGCAAACTATGAAGTTTTTACCTTTGCAATGCCTGCCAAAGCCGTGCAGATAAGTTTTCCAAATTTTTTTGACCAGATATGGAGCCAATAATAATAATAATAATAATGATATTAATAATAATATTAATAATAATAAAATAAATTAAATAATGATAATGACAATAATAATACTAATAATGATACTAACAATAATAATAATGATAAAGATAATAATTATTATAAAGGACGCAACTGGGCCAATAAGTAAAAGATAAGAACGAAGCCGTGTTTCTAAGTTATAATATTATGTCGTAATTGGTCGACCTACATGCATTAGGATTCGAACCGGAACCTCTCCGGAAATGAATAATAGTTATGCTGTACCAGGCAAGAACGAACAAACGCTATCCTGAAAACACATAAATTACTTTTACTTGTCCTTAAGTGAGTGAGTGACAGAAGGACAAAAAGACCTTCCTGTCACAGCCTCAAGAGAGTGACAGAAGGCTTCCT
>NW_004798284.1:37319-38774 GCF_000002075.1 Aplysia californica | reverse complement strand
AGATAGATAGATAGATAGATAGATAGATAGATAGATAGATAGATAGATAGATAGAGAGAGAGAGAGAGGGAGAGAAAGGAAGAGAAGAAAGCTTTCAGCGGCTGTCATGGGTGCTGTTTGTGAGTTGGGGTGAGCAGTGATGAAACCAGGAGGGAGCAACAGAATGTCAGAGAGCGGCAGAAGAGGAGGTGAACACAGAACTGGGTCACGTACAAACTTAGGGTGACCCGTGGTGATACATAACATGGAACAGGAAAGGGTGTACCCAGAAATGGGACATATAGAAACTTAAGGTGACTTGGGGTGATACATGGGACGACAAAGGAGAAAGTGAACACAAAAATGGGTCACAAAGAAAATTAAGGTGACCCAAGGTGATACATGAAATGGAACAGCAAATGGTGAACACAGAATTGGGTCACACAGAAACGTTAAGGAGACCGAGGGTGATACATGGGACGACAAAGGTGAACACAAAAATGGGTCACAAAGAAATCCCCCACCCACACACATACACACAAACACACATATAACTACAAAAAAAAAAAGGTCAAGGGTCAAACAACATATGACAATAGTGATGACGTGACGGTGGCGTGATGACGTGACGGTGGGATGATGACGTGACGGTGACGTGAGACACTCACCTTTTCCACGAGCAGATCCGTGGTGAACGTTTCAAAAGGCCGTCGATCATTAGATCATTTGCTGGCGGTAATGTTTCAAGACAAGGAAGACGAGAAGGACTTGGTGGAAGCTTTGATAACACAAGACACTAACGACAAACGTGCATGCACACTGCAGCTATACACTGGCTATAAGAGGGGGGGGGGGGGTGTACAGTAATGACGTAATAAGACCAATATGCTTGACGACAATGATACTGACAATAACAAAAACTACTGATAATAATAATAATAATAATAATAATAAATAGATAGCATTTGTATAGCGCAAATCCCCGCTCAACAGCAAGATCTATGCGCTTCACATGACAATCTATACTATTACCCCTGCAGACATGAGAGCATTCTGAAACAACCTCAACTTCCTGGGAAGCATACAGGGCAAGCGGCCATTTATAGGCGCTAAAACACTAACATACTTCTTACACACAATGCACTAGACGATACATACAGCGTTCAAACACCCCATGGTAGACCTGGGTACTGATGATGCAAAGTGCTAGTGCATGGTGCTGATTGGTAAATATAATATATACAGGCTTTATACCGGAGCGTCATGCCAGATAAACATGCTCTTTGGAGTTTTGTTGTTGCCATAATTAATTGTGAGGCAGCGTGGTGGAATCAGGCTCTCGTCAAAATAATCAAAGTGATTTTTTATTAATTTTTTTTTGGGCTCAACACCTTTCATTGCCATTAAAGAACTCATTTCTGTGTGGATTTTTCTGAAAAACGTTGATTAAAGGCACAAAAACTGAAAATTTTCCGT
>NW_004798284.1:35199-37219 GCF_000002075.1 Aplysia californica | reverse complement strand
AGGTAGAGAGGTGGGGGAGGGGGGAGGTGGAGGAGGGTGGAAAAATTATTGGTTTGTTTGTATGTTTGTTTGTTTGTTTTAGACAGAGACAAAAAAAAATCACCAACAATTAATTGATTAAAAAATAGTTATTGCAAATACAGTCTAATCGTCCGAGAGAAACAATTATTAGTTAGTTTGTCTGTTTGTTTGTTTGTTTTAGAAAGAGACTAAAGAATCAACAATACTTCAATCATCTAGGAGAAACAGTTATTGGTTCGTTTGTCTGTTTGTTTGTTTAGAAAGAGACTAATGAATCCACAATACTTCAATCATCTAAGAAAAACAATTATTGATTTATTGTTTTCCCGTGTCTTTGTGTGTATGTTTTCGAAAGATTCAAACAATTAATCACAAAACTGCCATCACCTGGGGAAAAAACAGTTATAGGTTTGTTGATTTGTTTGTTTGTTTGTTTGTTTGTTTTCGAAACAGACAAATAAATCAAGAACACTTCAACCATCTACACACACTATCTAAAACGATGTCTTGCTCGTCCTGTACGCCTCAAATGTTATTTGTCACGTTTTTACGCCACTATCAACACAATTTACATTTTTTAACAGGTGCCTGTCGGGTCAACCTGAACTGAGTGGTACCCAACATTTCACGAGAAATACCCAATGAGAAATACTCAAAGAGAAATACTCCATGAGAAATACTCAATGAGAAATACACCAGGAGAAATACTAGATGAGAAATACTCCAGGAGAAATACTAAATGAGAAATACTCCAGGAGAAATTCTCCATGAGAAATACTCAATGAAATATACCCAATGAGAAATACTAGATGAGAAATACTCCAGGAGAAATACTCATTCAAATTGTCCCTGCGAGGGATCGAACCCATTCTCTTCATGAGCAACAGCAAAGAAGCTAACTATTACTCTACGTACGTCGGACCACTCTGTCTGACGGCTTATGCATATTCACAAAAACTGCCCTGAAGGTCGTTTTATCTATTTCATCCTAAAATAAAAATCGACGTATGAACATGCAGCCAATTCAGTGTGCCAAGCTCCTTCCGTTATCATTCATATACAATACTCTGGGGTGATGAGGGTTGTGAGACAATAGGTTGTCTTTTGCGATTTAAAGAAAGAGAGAAAAAAAACCCCAGCAGATCGTACGTTAGGCTAGCTGAGACCGATGTTGGTTTAAAAACAATGGTACATTCCAGAGACAGATAGAAAAAACAAAAACAAAACAAAAAACAACACAATAATATTCACAGCGTCTGCAAACCATCGTCACCGAAAACCTTCACATCTACAACTGAATCTTTCTTTCAAGCTGCATGTACTTCTTTGTTGTCTTTTGCTGGAAGTTTGAATTAAGGAACTGGCCGCTTTCAAGCACAAGGGGGCTATCCCGATAAAAGCTGTTTTGAGAAAATCGAAGTTGTAAATTTTGGGATCCTTATTCAGTCTCTTTAAAAGACGAGGAGAGATTTCTCTATAACCAAACAAATACACACACCAATGAAACCAAACTTCTGCTTTCGGTAGGGCAATGCCCAATTTTGGTATAGGTCAAGATTTCTGGAAACCCCCAAATCTGGGTTAGCCCGCTTGTACTTAAATTAAAAGCAACCAATTGTCACAGCACCCGTCAACCATGGTCACCGAACACCTTCACACCTACAACTGAATCTTACAAGCTGCATGTGGTTCTTTTTTGTCCTTTGCTGTAAGTTTTCATTAATTGATTAAACAACGTATTCTTCTGATTCCACTGACTCCCAAACACAAAACGGCGGCAAAATACTACACAATTGCTGACCACCAGGTGACCATCTCTACCTGTGTAACAGAACACGTCACGCCACAAGGCAATGACACACACATGCACAAAAATGTTCCTTTTTAAACAGCCATGCATAAGAGGGAACATCTTAACCAACAGGGCAAACACACACACACACACACACACACACACACACACACACACACACACACACACAACACAGTTCACAGACAT
>NW_004798284.1:30621-31713 GCF_000002075.1 Aplysia californica | reverse complement strand
CTCCCCCCTCCTACCACCCAATCATTCCTTCAGGAAGCCAGTGTGTCTACACACGAGATATTATACCTATACTAATCTACCCACAGACTTTGTGCTATAACATCCCTGACCTGGCACTCTAAAGTATTTCCGGCTCACTACAATAGAGCACACCATTTCAGCCATATGAAAAGACAAGGAAAGAAAGGCCCCGCACAGTATACAATCAACTACAGTGAGAATCATGTTTATCCCCTTCAATTGGCCGGGAGTAATGGTGTGACCCAGGGCACAGCTCATGGTGTCTGCAATATTTGGAGGCAATTTAAAAAAAAAAAGAAGATGAAGAGCGGCCGTGGCCATGACAGTGCGCTGTCTAAGTGTACGAGTACAAGTCTATGGATGTACAAAAGTGCTGGAGCACGCAAGCATAAGCTGTTTGTTAGGGCAGCGCGTGAGAGCAAACTACACACACGTACACAGACATAGATTAACGCTGGCAGATAGACTTGATTTATAATATCCAAGATTGTGCACTCTCACGTAAATCCAGTTAACCAGCCGAGTGCACCGTTTTACTATTTTTGAAACCAAATAAAGGGCAGTTACAAGGGAAAATCTGGGCACGTACTCGACTCAAAGATCGTTCATAACAAGATAGTTCACTTGGACAAAAAAGTGTCAGCGGAAGTCCGCGCATTGCTTCAGGAGGCGCTGCAGTCTTTGTTTTGAAGCTCTCTTTCGTTTCTCCAGAAGAAGAATAGAGGAATAGCACAGTTTGTTAGTTTCGCTTTTATTACTTTTCACACAAGTAGGGTAACTGTTCGGAAAACGGGCACTTTTTCGATATGGATGCCACCGGATTTTGAGAACACTCTTTTAATTGGCTCAAAGAGATGAGTGAACTATTTTGTTATGTACGATCTTTGACTATGCCAAAGAGTCTACATAACAAGAGGAGCCACTTCTCTCTTTGAGCCAATTAAAAAAGTGTCCTCAAAATTCGGTGGCGCCCTCTTCGCAAATACGCACCTTTGGCGAACAGAGTTATCCTACTTCAGTTTAAAAAATCAAAGTGAAACTAGCAAGTTTTTGAATGAATTTCGGAAGAAC
>NW_004798284.1:27934-29039 GCF_000002075.1 Aplysia californica | reverse complement strand
TGTACTAAACTATCCCCTATGTACACATTAACACATCATGTACTAAACTATCCCCTATGTACACATTAACACATCATGTACTAAACTATCCCCTATGTACACATTAACACATCATGTACTAAAATACCCCCTATATACACATAAACACATCATGTACTAAACCACCTCCCTATGTACACACAAGTTACCTTATCCAGCGACCTCTGGTACAGTTTCTCAATCATGTACTTGGCTTCCTCAAGACTCATGGTCTCCAACAGGGAGTTCACCTCCACACTGCTCTCTCCCTCCTCCTGAGGCAGAAAGAGTTAGTTTTAGTAAGAGTTTTACGGCACTTGCAACACAATAGGGTCATATAAGTGCCGAAGATTAGAGGTGTTACAAGAGAGTAACAAACACAAAATAGAAGGAGGGGAGATAAAGACGATAGATGTTTGATAGGAAAGAAAAAGCAAACCACACCAGAACACCCGCCAACTACCCACTAAACAGACATTCTGACAGCTCACTCACATTACATATGAGAATAAGAACTAAACTTTTTCACACATTCATTAGTTACAAAATTCTTTCAACAATCACTGATTAGATAACAACAAATTTCTCTTACTGATCCACGATGTTTTAGTACAGCTTTTACGGCGCTCACAACTGCATAAGGTCATATGAGCGCCAAGGGGTGGATGTCAACAGAGAAGTCCAAACAGGGAATCAGACTTACTCGGCTCACCTCTCTAACTTCAAGAGCACAAAGTCTGCCTCGACTATCTAGGCACCCCGGAAATAGCAGTTCACAGGAGTGTGACAAACATACAAAAGAAAGTAGAGGAAAATGACGATAGTAAATATTAGGAAAGAAAAAGCAGCAGTCCCCTGTTGTAGTTCAGGCACAGTTATGAGCATGACAGAGTTGAATCAGCCCATTTACAATTCTACTGAGCATACGAACGAGAAATGTCCCCCCTTTGGGGATGGGCTGAAGATATTTCAGTCAGTGGCACAGTACATCGTAACATCACAGTACATCATAACATCACAGTACATCATAACATCACAGTACATCATAACATCACAGTACATCATAACATCACAGTACATCATAACA
>NW_004798284.1:24893-27156 GCF_000002075.1 Aplysia californica | reverse complement strand
ACCGCTAACCTCTAGAATTTTAAATTGGAATCTCCCTCTCTGTCCCTCCCTCTCTCTCTCTCTCTCTCTCTCTTACTCTCTCTCTCTCTCTCTCGTGCCACTCACCTTCGCCTCCTCCATCTGCAAGATGTTAGACTGACACACTTCTCTCTCTCTCTCTCTCTCTCTCTCTCTCTCCCTCTCTCTCTCTCTCCCTCCCTCTCTCTCTCTCGTACCACTCACCTTCGCCTCCTCCATCTGCATGATGTTAGACTGACACTCATTGATGTTCTCCTGAGCGTTCTCCACCTTCAAGGACAGACCCTCCACGGTACGCGTCAGCTTACGCTGGACTTCCTCCGGCTGATCCAACATGACAAAAACAATACAGGACCAATCAGAACTCATAGATAAGTATACGTATCTATCAATATAATACGATCCAACATGACAGAACAATACAGAACCGATTAGAACTCACTCATAGATAAGTATACGTATCTATCAATATATGATCCATCATGACAGAAACAATACACAGCCGATTAGAATTCTTAGATAAGTATACGTATCTGTATGATGTATCTATCAACATATGATTCAGCATGACAAAAAACAATACACAACCGATTAGAACTCACTCATAGATAAGTATACGTATCTGTATGATGTATCAATCAACATATGACCCAACATGACAGAACAATACACAACCAATTAGAACTCATAGATAAGTAAACGTATCTGTATGATGTTTTTATCACCAAAGTACAAACATACAGATACATATAAAACATTCACACACACACACATACACACGCACACACACATACACATGCACCCGTCCACCCAAACACACACTAACACACACACACACAAACAAAACACACAAACTATGTACCTGGTTAGAGTTGAGCGCGTCCTTCCTCTTCTTCTCGTACTTTTCCAGCTCCTTGGTACACTTGTCTCTTTGCTGTGGGGTAAAACAGTTACACATGTACCTTACAGAGTTATCAAATTTGTACGGGGGACAAGTCAGGCGGGTAAACTGCGCTGATTACAAAAGCAACTATGTACTTCATTCTCAAACTGATTTTCCTGGGCCAGCACAGAAGACACAAGAGTGAGTAAAAATTATACACCTCCCAGAATCTAACGTGTGATTGCTGAGAAAAGTTTGTGGTTATTTTAATGTGTGATTGTCATCGTACATCCATGCCCTCACCCCTCTCCCTCTACAACCACAGTGACCCCCGACCCCACCCACCTTCAGCCCCACGTCAATGCCACCCCCCCCCACCCCTCTCTCTCTGCAACCACATCAACCTCTAACCCCTCTCCTTCTACAACCACATCAACCTCTGACCCCACTCACCTTCAGCCACACATCCATGTCTCTCTCCAGCATGCTGATCGTCTGTCTCTTGGTGATAACAGAAGAGATCTGGGGACCACACAAAATCGCAAGACATTAAATCAAAACACACTGCATCACATGAACCCATATTTTATCATATCATATCACATCACATCACATAATCACATGACACCACATGTCATTACATGAGACCACATCAAATCACAGCAGTAACTCAGAAATCAAAGCACCATTCAGCACTTGTTCGTTCATTTGATTGAGAAAAGAGAAAGCGTATCGATCCAATAGCAGTCATTCAGTGCTGGGGAAAAATGAAGACGGACAGACAGAAACAACAGTGGGAAAGTGTGAAGAAGCAGGACCTACCTACCAGTGGCGCCCTCCAACCACCCAGCGCTGTGTGTCAAGGCACGACCCCGACACCTCACTGACAGCTTTCTTAACTCTTAGTATACAGAAGGCTATTCCACATTCTACGTGGCCAGTTGTGTCATCCAATATTTCAGGACCACAAACTTCCCTATGACTTTGCTCTTATTTAAAACTATAATATGAATAAAATAAACACCAAACTGAGTAGACATGAATGATCCACCCAATAGACATTCAGTTTCATTTTTAGGAAAGATGTGTTTGCTGGACTTTCTTTCTTAGACTACTGTTTTGACGTCAAACAACCGAGCGATGCCGGGCACCAACTGAACTGATGCGTCGTATACCGACAAGAGTTTTTAACACTCAGAACTTCAACCAAAACCTTTTAACATCTGCTGTCATTGCGTGTCACTGATATTTGTAAACCCCTCTGCAGCCACACAATCATCATCATCCAGTGCCAGATCTGCGACAGACATCGACGATCATAGTTTTCCATTCATTCCTTTGCTCGGATGCTCTCAAAAAAGC
>NW_004798284.1:20995-22423 GCF_000002075.1 Aplysia californica | reverse complement strand
CCCCCCTCCTGTTCCCGTCTGAGCACAGTGTCTTTCTGCATGGTCTGTCTCTCCAGAGTTTTGATGCTGTTGTCTCTCCTCCCTCCCTCCTCCTCTCATCTTTCGCTCCTCCCCGATCCCCCATCAACCCCTCTCTCCCCTCTTCTTTCTCCCACCTCCTCCTCCCTCCCTCTCCTCGCCTCCTCCTGTTTCGCCTGAGCACAGCATCTTTCTGCATGGTCTGTCTCTCCAGAGTTTTGATGATGCTGTCTCTCCTCCCTCCCACCTCCTTCTTTCTTCTAACCCTCTTCCCTCCTCCTTCCTACTCTCCCTCCCAATCAACCCCTCTTCCCTCCCCTCCCCCTCCCCTCCTCACCTCCTCCTGTTTCCGTCTGAGCACAGCGTCTTTCTGCAATGTCTGCCTCTCCAAAGTCTTGATGATGTTATCCCTCCTCAGCTGTTCCTTCTTTAGCTGAGTCAGCTCTTTGGAGCGCCGCGCCTCGTTCGTCTTGTTCTTGTCTACCTCCTCCTTCACTTGCTTCATCAGACGAACCTGGGGGAGGGAGAGAGAGAGAGAGAGGAGGGGGAGGAGTGAGAGAGAGAGAGAGAGGAGGGGGGGGGGAGAGAGGGGGAGGGGAAGGGGGAGGAGAGAGAGATATCAGGGGGGGGGGAGGAGAGAGAGATAGAAGGGGGAGGAGAGAGAGGACAGAGGAAACAGAGAGAGTGTTAGAATTTTACATTTCATCACAGCCCTAGCAAAATGCCATAACTCAGAGTTGTGCCAAAATACAACTATGGCCTTTTATTTTGTTTGGCGGTATGTTATGTTATCTTTTGGTAAAACCAAAAAGCAAAAATGCGCTGGCAGTCACGAAAGAAACATGCATGGCAAGTTTTACCATTATTCATCATCATCATCCAGTGCCAGATCTGCGACAGACATCGGCGATCATGATTCTCCATTCATTCCTTTGCTCGGATGCTCTCAAAAAAGCTACGTTTCCCTGATCTTTCCCTGTTACCCATTTGTTCAGGTTCCCTAAGTATGTTGGTACCATTATAAGATGATAATAAATAGTCTAACGAAACAGGTTTTTTTCCCCCATTTATCTCAAAAGTAGCAAAAAAATGAGATGTGCAGTGAAGAATTTCAACACAGTCTGACCTAACACATAAAGAGCTCCTTATGCAGATTCTAAAAATACCTCTGTCTATCCGTTTGTCTATCTGTAGGTCTGATTGTTTGTCTGTCTGTCTGTCTCTCCCACTCTCTCCTCCCCCCCCTCTCTCTCCATCTTACTTTCCCCTCCCCGCCATCCCTCTGCCTCCCCTTTTCACTCCCTCCCCTCCTCTCTCCACCCCTCGGTATCTTGTTGTGTTTGTGTTTCTTCATCTGTCTGTCTGTCTATCTATTCACACCTCCCTGTCCCATCTCCCCCTCCCTCCCCA
>NW_004798284.1:18691-20046 GCF_000002075.1 Aplysia californica | reverse complement strand
TATATATATATATTAATATCATATATACATACATACATAACTAAAATGCACATAGTGAAATCGTCTGGACACATAAATCTTTTTAAGTTTTAGTACGAGTTTTATGGCACTTGCAACATAATAAGGTCATATAAGTGCCGAAGAATAGAGGTGTTACAAGAGAGTAACATATACAAGAAAGAAGGAGGGAAGATAAGGACAATAAATGTTAGATAGGAAAGAAGGAGCAAACCACACCAGAGCAACCGCCAACCACCCACAACGTCAGATGTCCTAAGTATATGTCCTAAGACAAAAGTGATAGTGAAACGTCAGATGTCCTAAGTATATGTCCTAAGACAAAAGTGATAGTGAAATGTCAGATGTCCTAAGTATATGTCCTAAGACAAAAGTGATAGTGAAATGTCAGATGTCCTGAGACAAACGTGATAGTGAAATGTCAGATGTCCTAGACAAAAGTGATAATGAAATGTCAGATGTCCTAAGTATATGTCCCCCATTGTCTCACCGATGTTGGAGAGTATCTTGTCCCGCTCCATCTCCGTCTCCTTGATCTTCTGCTGCAGCTGGTGAACTTTATCCTCGTAGTGAACCTGAATGGTGCATGAAAAGAGAAGTCGGGGTGTTACCTTTTTTTAAAAAAAAATAGTAGAGGGTTTTACGGCGCTCGCAACTGCATAAGGTCATATGAGCGCCAAGGGGTGGGTGTCAATAGAGAAGTCTTTACAGGGAATCAGACTTATCCTGCTCACCTCTCTAGCTTCAACAGCACAAGGACTGCTTCGACTATCAAGGCACCCCGGAAATAGCGGGTCACAAGAGTGTGACAAACATACAAACGAAGTAGAGGGGAAATGACTTTGTAACTTAACTGAGAATTACAATATAAACGTACCAAGCAAAAAGACACAGATATATATTATAAAAACTTTCACAGAAATAAATCCCTGAAATTACAGGTTGGAGGGGGGTGGGGGGATACCAAAGGCAGTGGCAGCCATTTTTTTTAAATTTCCACGGCAACCAGTTCAAAAATAAGACAGAAAACTAAGCATTTTTACTTTGACTTAATTTAAACGCTAAATCCGATATAAACAATCCAGATAGTAACTCATGTGTTTATTAACCGAATCATGTACTGGAGAGAATATTCTCACCCAAAAAGGGCGTTAACACTTTAAAAAAAAAAGGAATTAAAACAAAAATCTAGAGCCCTCGTTGTTGAGCACACCGACCTTGAGTGTACTCATCTTCTTCTGCGTCTGCTCCAGCTCCTCTATCAGTTTCTGCTTGATGCTGATCTCACAGGTCAGGTTATAGAGGTCCTCGTGGACGTTGTCAGACTCTGTGAGGGG
>NW_004798284.1:17285-18591 GCF_000002075.1 Aplysia californica | reverse complement strand
GGGGGGAGGGGGGACAGAAATACTGATTGTTTAGTTTGTCAGACTCTGTGAGGGTGTGTGTGTGTGGAGGGGGGGGGGAAGAGGGGTTTAGTTTTAGTACGAATTTTACAGCACTTACAATACACATAGGTCACACACATGAGCGTCAAAGATTAGAGGCGCTTCTTGACTGTAACAATAATAGACTACATTTATATAGCGCTCTATCCCATACTAATAGGCCTATAAGCTCTGAGCGCTTTACACCAATCACATAATCATCCACACAAAAGAAAATATTTCACAGAAACAAGAATAACCAGTTCAACCACATAAGGAGGAACTTTCACAACCATACAGTAACTATACACACAAAAGGACAGCAGTAAAAAAGATCATTTAGGAAGCAGGCTGCTTTTAGTTTTAGTAAGAGTTTTACGGCACTTGCAACACAATAAGGTCATATCAGAGCCGAAGATTAGAGGTGTTACAAGAGAGTAACAAACATAAAAAAGAAGGAGGAGAGATCAGGACGATAGATGTTTGATAGGAAAGAAGGAGCAAACCACGCCAGAGCACCCGCCAACCACCCACCAACACCATTCCACCTCGTGGCTCTGGGCAAAAGGTTTAATAACCAACAAACCTGAAAAAAGAATCTAGCAAATTCTACAAGAGGGAGGGAACAACAATGAGCAAGGAAATAGTTTCGGGGCACTCACGGCCCCACCATTAACTTGCCCAGTGCTAGTTGCACACCAGGTATATGTCAGAGGGATCAACACAAGGACGGAGACAGCGATCTGTCACTGGCACACTCACCACACACGGGCACACCCAGACACACTCCAGAGATGTTACACGGGGAAAGGATTGTCGCGAAAAAAACTCCAGCAACAATGACAACAACAACAACAGCAGCAGCAGCAGCAGCAGCAGCAGAAAGAAGTAACGAGTTGCTGGAACTTAACCATGCACATGAACTCCCTCCCAATTAAAACCTACGTTCTGAAATACATAAGCCCAATATATGAAATGTTTATATATAACAAATCTAGCAGAAATATACCAATGAAATCGATAGCTGAGCATCTGTCTGCCCTGAAAACTTCACAATCATTCTTAAACTTTGATTTTAAGAATGTAGAACTTTGAATATTTGAGCAGATAAAATGAAGGGTAACTCTTAACAAATACAACAATTTGATTTTGAGCCGACATTGACAACTTGACTCTCAGCAACTCATAGCTCAAACTGAAGAAGACAGTACTGGCAGTCTGCTAGAGAAATATAGATGGCCAATACAAAAACACAAAAGACAAGGGG
>NW_004798284.1:14892-16318 GCF_000002075.1 Aplysia californica | reverse complement strand
CCCCAAAAAAAAAGTTGAAAGAATAAGAAAGCACAACAAGGGTAGGAAATTCATGAAACAAAAATTGTGTAAATTTTAAAAAACAACAGTTGTGTAAATTGCAAGACACAATAGTTGTGTAAATTATAAAATACAACAGTTCTGTAAATTACAAGACACAATAGTTGTGTAAATTTAAAAAAACAACAGTTCTGTAAATTACAAGACACAATAGTTGTGTAAATTACCAAACACAATAGTTGTGTAAATTACAAGACACAATAGTTGTGTAAATTACAAAACACACACAATAGTTGTGTAAATTACAAGACACACAACAGTTGTGTAAATTACAAGACACACAACAGTTGTGTCAATTACAACACACACAATAGTTGTGTAAATTACAAGACGCAACAGTTGTGGGGGATCCGATAAGCATGAAAACGATTGAGGGAAAATGCACACAGTCATTTCGGGGAAAAAAGCAGAGAACGACTAAGGTAGTAAAGGGGCAATAATTGAGGAAATCAGCACACTCAACAATTCTGGGAATCATAACACAACAGAACAACCATACTTGCTCTAGCGAACCAAACCAAAAAAAAGTTAGAAAATAAAAAATAAATTCACAATTAGATCAAACAAAACCATAGGGAACCAAAACCCTCTCCCACCACCAGCACAACAAACTCATCCAGCACAACCAACTCATCCAGCACAACAAACTCATTCAGCACAACCAACTCATCCAGCACAACAAACTTATTCAGCACAACCAACTCATTCAGCCCAACAAACTCATCCAGCACAACCAACTTGTCCAGCACAACCAACTTGTCCAGCACAACAAACTCATCAAGCACACAACAGAAAGAAAGCAAAGGGCATACTACCTATGTCAGAATCTGAAATAAACAAGGGGCGCAATAAGCAAGTCAAACTTGGGGTGAAATAAGAATCTGTTGAGATGAAAAAACTTAATAATAAAAACTTGGGACGTAATTTGAATCTATCAAGATAAAAAAAAGATGAAGCCTTCAAAAATAAAAAATAAAAAATAAAAAAAACAGGGTGGGTAGGCTGTTGAGGTCACATCGAAAAACTGAAACCGTAAAAAGTTTACCGGCGGTTTACCTTCATATAGAGAGCAAAAGTCCAGACTGAGGTCTTCTGTGAATCATAGCAGGATGTTGGGGACAAAATCTTTACAACAGCTGTGCGTCTGTCAGTCTGTCTATACTACGCGGGGAGTCTGTCTGTACTACTGAGGGAGTGAGTCTACATTGTAGGTCTGAGCGTTTGTTCATCCAAGATAAATAGAAGCTCATTGAGACAATAACAATACTTTCGTTTTTTGTTTTTATAAATGACAATGCACAGCAGTGCGATAGACAGAAAGTACTAAGATGAACAGGAAAATACCAGAAGCTACTAAAGGTCCCTC
>NW_004798284.1:13307-14680 GCF_000002075.1 Aplysia californica | reverse complement strand
CCAATGGCATGAAAAAAGAAGCTCACATAAAGCCGGGGACCTACATAGAAGAAGGATGACTTCAGAGAAGTCAACAGTCACAAAGGGAAGGTACTGTAAGTGACTTCAAATTGACACTGGAACACCGCACTGACTTCTGAATGATGTCGTGACACTGTAAAGTGACCATTGAGTGACACAGTGACACCATAAATGATCCATGAGTGACACAGTGACATGAATAATGACACCTGAGTGACACAGTGACACCATAAAAAACATGTGAGTCTTCGAATGACACAGTGACACCATAATGACCTCAGTGACACCATGAGTGACACAGAGACACCATAAATGACACCTGGGTGACACAGTGACGCCAGAACTCACCTCTGTCTTCCACCTCGGACTCTGAGGAGCTGTCTGGCGGCGAGTCTCCGTCCTCATCTTCGTCATCGTCTTCCTCATCACCCAAGTCATCGTTGTCCTGTGCAGCATCCACAAAGCAAAAAGTTAACAACAGCAACAGCAACAACAACAACAACAATAACAACAACCACAGCAACAAAATAACAACAACAACAACATCAGTAATAATAACATAAGAAACAAAACATCTGCAACATGACAACATGAAAAACCTGACAGTTGAGAACATTCACAGGATAAAACGTCCCCCTTCCATAAAACAGTTTTATCAAAATCCAATAAGCGAAGACAAGACGCAAAATGTAACTCACAGGAAAACAAAAGTCTTACTCGTTTACCACAGAACAAAGTATCGAAAATGCTATCCCCAAATAGAAAGCACTTAATGTCGCTTGTCAGAGCATTAAGACACACTGTTTTTGTAGTTTTAGTAAGAGTTTTATAGCACTTGCAACACAATAAGGTCATATAAGTGCCGAAGAATACATTATGTACTACAAGAGAGAAGTAACAAACACAAAAAAAGAAGGAGGGGAGATAAGGACGTAAGATGTTTGATAGGAAAGAAGGAGCAAACCACAGCAGAGCACCCGCCAACCACTGGGACATCACCGAAAGCGTCAAATCACACAGAACTACAAACCCTCAACCGGACGAACAAATCAACCAAAAATTAAGCCCAGTAACACAAAACTCTTCAGGAGAAAGAAAAAAAATTTGTTTTATTCTTTTATTGATTGCACCTACTTCATGTACCTTTTCTTGCTTGTATCAACATTTACCATTCAAACTTTAATAAAGCATTTGTAAAAAAATTCCTGCATGCGGTAGAATGACGAATCAGATGTGAATGTACATTTATTTGTCAGCTTTACTTCTCTTTTCATATTGAATTTTAATAAGAGTAATATATATATAATTTACACTTTTTATGTATACCTGCATGTGTTTTAACGGTCCTGTAG
>NW_004798284.1:5128-10990 GCF_000002075.1 Aplysia californica | reverse complement strand
GGAAAAAGTCTTATTATTGGCTAGCTGTTAGTTTTAGTTTTAGTAACAGTTTAACGGCACTTGCAACACAATAAAGTCATGTAAATGCCGAAGATTAGAGACGTTACAAGAGAGTAACAAACACAAAAAAAAAGGAGGAGAGATAAGGACGATAGATGTTTGATAGGAAAGAGGAAGCAAACCACACCAGAGCACCCGTCAAACCACCCACGGCTAGCTGTTATGATGTACTAAACTAACAAAAGGAAACATTTTACAAACCTCTGTGAATGTTTTACAAGAGAAGACAAAAGTTAGAAAAACAAATACACAGTTTACTAATGGATCTTCTCTGTGAATGTTGGACTAACATGTTCTTCTACACAGTAGAATTGTAAATGAGCTGATTTATTGATGTCATGCCAATTACTACAGTGCCTGAACTGCAACAGGGAACTGCTGCTTTTTCTTTCCTAATCCTTACTAGCTGACCTTTTCTGTAAATGTTCGACAAAAGCAGACAAAAGTTGGGACAAACAGACAAACAGACTTACTTGAGCTTCTCTGAGAACGTTTTACAAAAGAAGACAAAAGTTGGGACAGACAAACAGACAGACTTACTTGAGCTCCTCTATCTCCTGTATGTATTTCTTGATCAGGTTAGACACGTCTTCGTTGGAGGCTTGGCCTGAAACACGAAACAACACAGGTGTCATCACGTCTGGTTGATATCTCTGTGTGTCTCTCTCTCTTTCTTTCTCTCTCTGTCTCTCCCTGCCTCCCCCCTTCTCTCTCTCTCTCGGCTCTCTCTCTGTCTGTCTTTTTTTCTGACTGTCTGTCTGTCTGTCTATCTCTCTCTCTGCTCTCCCTCTCTATCTTTCCCCCTTTTTTCTCTCACTATCTCTCACTTCCCATCTCTATCTTTTTAAAAAAAAATCTCACAGTCTTTCTCTCTTTTTATTTCTGTGTCTGTCTCTCATAATTTATTTTGTACTTGTACTTGTATACGTAGAAAACAATATATACTATTTTTTTTTCAGAAAAGACTGTGTTCCAAGGTCAGTTGGATTCAGGAAAATCCTTGCCTTCCAAAATAAAAGGAGATAACCGATAGTCTTTACCATGGTGCAAAGCACTTGTTACATCCCTTTGCAAATATGCTGGCACCCTCAACTCTCTTATCTCTTTAAAAAACCCACCAAAAAACAGGTCCTCACTGTACTTGGCTCTCGTATCAGTGGCATAAGGCAAGTGAACTCCCTGCTTTCTGTAGCCTCAAATGTCACAAGCCATTGTCTCAAATGACATATGGCGTGCCTCAAGTCACTCTCACAAGTATCACAACCAACTACCACGACTGTCACATGGTGCTATCTCATTTTTTGACTGTCTCACCATCTCCCAATCCCACCATCTCCCAATCTCCCAACCTCACCATCTCCCAATCCCACCATCTCCCAATCCCACCATCTCCCCATCTCACAATCCCACAATCTCCCAATCTCACCATCAGCCCCCAGCACAGAAGCCAGCGCGGCCTCAGACAACAGATTAGAGTTGCGCGCCTTGAGACCCTCCACCGTTTCCTGTAGCGCCTTCAGACGCTGCCGCAGCTTGTCGTTCTCCGCCTGCAGCATGGCATTCTCCGTCACAAGGTCGTTGACGCACTCAAGGCCGTCAGCGTCCACCGTCCGACGACCCTGCGGTGAACGAGACGAGAACGTGTTAAGAGAATCAAACATATGTGCACAAACACACACATAATTATAAAAGATACACACTGCATGCCATCAGAGTCCAAATTATGATGAGCCTGTGATGAATTTAGCTATTTGTGAGGTATTCTGGTAAAATCAGGCACTTGTCAAAATAATGAAATCAAAGAAACGGGTATTTTTTCGCCATTTTGGACATTTTTATCGAATTTTTGTTTTTTGGCTCAACACCTTTAATGTCCATGTAAAACACATTTCTGTGAGAATAGACTGGAAAACGTTGATTAAAGGCACAAAATATGTAATTTTTCAGTTTTCAACGACTCTCAAGCCATTGAAGTTACCGAACTTTGGCGGCCATTTTCTCTGTAATTTTAACCCTGAAAAAAGGTGACCCCCACCTCCTTCGATCTCAAATATCTCGACTTCTTTTCAAGATAGACGGCTACATTTTTCTTGAAGGTACTGCAAATGAATAAGCTTTTTGGTGATACCAACCAATAATGTCACATGACCAAAAATAGACAAGCGTCTGATTCTAGCGTGTCGAGACAGACTTTCTGTCTAAGCATGGTCAGGAGGCAAAACACACGCACACACACACACACACACACACACACACACACACACACACAGACTCACAGACTTATAACCCTGCAGCTCCTGTGTCAGAGAGGCTATCTCCTGCCTCAACACACACACAGAGACTCACAGACTTATAGTCCTGCAGCTCGCTCCTGTGTCAGAGAGGCTATCTCCTGCCTCAACACACACACACACACACACAGACTCACAGACTTATAGTCCTGCAGCTCCTGAGTCAGAGCTGCTATCTCCTGCCTCAACACACACACAGACACACACACACACACACACACACAAGACTCACAGACTTATAGTCCTGCAGCTCCTGAGTCAGAGCGGCTATCTCCTGCCTCAACACACACACACACACACACACACACTCACAGACTTATAATCCTGCAGCTCCTGAGTCAGAGCGGCTATCTCCTGCCTCAACACACACACAGACACACACACACACACACACACACAGACTCACAGACTTATAGTCCTGCAGCTCCTGAGTCAGAGCGGCTATCTCCTGCCTCAACATGGCCAGTTGTCGGCTCGTCTTGTCCTGGTTGGCCATGACCTTGTTCTTGATGTTGCGGGCGCGGTTGGCGTACTTGAGGGTGTTGAGGGTCTCCATGAAGTCGCGGTCCGACGGGGAGATACAGGCGATCATCAGGGTACGGCTGGGGGAGGGGGGAGGGGGGGAAGATAGTTAGTTATAGTAGAAGGTTTTACGGGGCTCGCAACTACATAAGGTCATATGAGCGCCAAGAGGTGGATGTCAACAGAGAAGTCCTTACAGGGAATCAGACTTACTCTGCTCACCTCTCTAGTTTCAACAACACAAAGTCTACTTCGACTATCAAGGCTCACCGGAAATAGCAGGTCACAAGAGTGTGACAAACATACAAAAGAAGTAGAGGAATGACGATAGTAAGGATTAGGAAAGAAAAAGTAGCAGGTCCCCGTTGTAGATCAGGCACTGTAAATAGCATGACATGATGAATCAGCCCATTTACAAATCTATTGTGCGTAAGAACGAGAAATCCCCCCCCTCCCCCCCGCACCCACCCTTTGGGAATAGCCTAAAGACACTACAGTCAGTGGCACCGCCCCGGTTGGGGGGGGGGGGCGGGAAGACAGGGATGTTGAAAATGACAATGACAATCTCTGTCTCTGTGTTTCATTTGTAGTACTGGGTGTTCAGTATCCTCGCTGCAGTTGGTACGAAAACACACACACACACAAACACACACACATACCTGTTTCCTCCCAGTGAGTCCTGTAACAATCTGGTCAGCTTAGAGTCCCTATACGGCACGTGACTGCCTCGTTTCATCTTGTCGCCCAAGGCAGAGATCACATTGCCCAGTGCCAGCTGAACACAGAGAAAAATATCAAAAATGTATATATATGAAATGTGTGTATATATTTCTATACAATATGAATATTTTTTTTTTTAAACATTAAAAAACTAAATTGTCTGTCAATCTGTCTCTCTCCCTCGCTCCCCCTCTTCCTCCCTCTCCCTCCCTCACTCACTCACCAGCCCACAGTTGATAGAGATCCCTTCCTTCGCTCTATCCCTCCCTCCCTCTCTCACTCACTCCCCCTTCCTCCCTCCCCCCCTCTCCCTCCCTTCCTCCCCCACTCACCAGCCCACAGTTGATAGAGATCCCCTCCCTCCCTCTCTCTCCCTCCCTCCCTCACTGACCAGCCCACAGTTGATAGAGATCCCCTCCCTCCCTCCCTCCCTCTCTCACTGACCAGCCCACAGTTGATAGAGATCCCCTCACTCCCTCCCTCTCTCTCCCTCCCTCCCACACTGACCAGCCCACAGTTGATAGAGATCCCCTCCCTCCCTCCCCCTCCCTCCCTCACTGACCAGCCCACAGTTGATAGAGATCCCCTCCCTCACTCACCAGCCCACAGTTGATAGAGATCCCCTCCTTCGCCCTGTCCCTCCCTCCCTCTCTCCTTCCCTCCCTCACTTACCAGCCCACAGTTGATAGAGATCCCCTCCTTCGCTCTATCCCCCGCTACCCCAGTCCTCCTCCCCCTTTCCCCTCCCTCCCTCCCTCACTCACTAGCCCACAGTTGATAGAGATCCCCTCCTTCGCTCTCTCCCCCATCGCCCCAGTCCTTCCTCTCTCTCCCTCCCTCCCTCCCTCCCTCACTCACCAGCCCACAGTTGATAGAGATCCCCTCCTTCGCTCTCTCCCCCGTCGCCCCCGTCCTCTTCAGTCTCTCGGAGCCCGCCAGATCCACAAAGTGAAACTTGGCCGTCAGGGTCTCGAACTCGGTCTGCGTGGAGTCTGTGTCCTTGCCCTCATCAAGGGGTGGGCCCTGTGGAGAGGGAGGAGATGGGGGAGGGGTGGTTTGGGGTGGGTGGGGGGGAAGGGGAGAGACGAACAAATCATTTAGTTTTAGTAAGAGCTTTACCGCACTTGCAACACAATAAGGTCATATAAGTGCTGAAGATGAAAGATGTTACAAGAGAGTAACAATCACATAAACACAAAAAAGAAGGAGGGGAGATAATGATGATGGATGTTTGACAGGAAAGAAGAAGCAAACCACTCCAAAGCACCCGCTAACCACCCAAGGGGACCATATCTACCACTGAAGCTCACAACAATCAAAGGAGAAGCTCCTGCTGTAATTAAAAATCTGTACACCAACCAACCCGAACCCCCATCCCTCTCTGCCTTTAAAATAAGTATTATTGACCAAAACAAATTACAACATGAAAAAAGACAGCTATAAAGTTAGTCTATTTATATGACAAATAATATTTTTAAAACAATAGACAAGTTCATACGGCAGTTTACAGAAGCAGTTCCACACAGTCTACGGTGTAGTGGTGAGACTCTTATCTTTATACACACTGCACATGAGTTATGAGTTCGATCCCCAAAAAAGTCATTTCATTCAATCTACATGTATGTCTGTTCACCGGAACAAGTCCCATGTAACCTACATTTGAAGGCTGGGTAAAAAAGCAGCCAAATTTTTTTATGGAATAAACAGCGCCGATATTAGCCTGAAACGTTTACAGACATTATTTTTAAAAAAATAAGTATGGGAATTAAAATAACCAGTAAACAAAACCTTAGAAGTTCAATATTAACTCACAAATGAAAGAAACCAAAACCAAAAACCTAGAAATTAGAAAAAAAGGATTACAGAGAACATTGTTGTTACAAAATTTTAATGACAACTGATAGTGGGAATAAAACATACCAGAAAAAAATAAAATTTTTAAAGTGTAACATTACGACACACACACACACACGCACACATACACGTGCGTGCACACACACACGCACACACAAACACACACACACACAAAAACACACACACACACACACACACACACCTCATCCTTGACCACTCTGTGCTGCCGTATGTGCAGGGTGAAGATGGCGTGGGAGCGGGATGACTGGACGTTCATGTTGGTGGACGCCGTGGCTCGAGACAGGGCACCGGACTTGAGGCATTGGAGGGTCTGTGAGAGACACAACGTGCATATATGTAAGATGTGTGGGTGTGGGTGTGGGGGGTGGGTGGGAGGAGACACAAGGTATATAAT
>NW_004798284.1:2695-4103 GCF_000002075.1 Aplysia californica | reverse complement strand
GCGTTGTTGTTGTTTTGTTGTTGTTGTTGGGGTTGTTGTTTTTTGTTTCTTGGGGATTTTTTGGAAGTGTTTTACGGCGCTCGCAACTGCATATTGAGGTCATCACATGAGCGCGCGGGACACATTCAACATTTCCAGTTTTGTCAAAAGTTTGCTGACAATAGAGAGCTTGTCAGAGAAATCTTATGATGCTGTATAATATGATGAGTTTTACGCCCCTTTCAATACTGTATTTGAGTTTGACAAGGACGGTAAACGTCTGACAGGAAAGAAGAGGAGGAGGAGGAGACTGGACTTGACCAGTGGTCATCTGTCCTTACATCTTCCAGGGAGGCCACAGGTCTGGTGGTGACTCCCACAACATAGATGCCCCCCCCACACTCTCACACACACACACACACACACAATACTTACATCTTCCAGGGAGGCCACAGGCCGTGTAGTGACTCCCACCACATAGATGCCCCCTCCGGCGTCCTCATGGATGCGGTTGTGAGACTTGCGACCCTGAAACAACACAACGCGACATGGTTGATTTTAGTTTTTTGTTTTCGTAAGAGTGTTACGGCACTTGCAACACAATAAGGTCATATAAGTGCCGAGGATTAGAGCAGGTGTTACAAGAGAGCAACAAACATTTTAAAAAAGGTGGAGAGATCAGGGTATGAGCATGGCATTGATAAATCAGCCCATTCACAATTCTACTGTACATAATGAACGAAAGTGCGTCTGATGTTTTAGTAATAGTAGAGGTTTTACGGCACTCGCACCTGCATAAGGTCATATAAGCGCCAGAAGATTTGAGGTGTTACAAGAGAGTAACAAACATAAAAAAAGAAGAAGGGGAGATAAGGACGAGAGATGTTTGATAAGAAAGAAGAAGCAAATCACACCAGAGCACCCGCAAACCACCCACAAGTGCGTCTGAACTAACTGAACTTGCACCAAAAAGAGGTTGATCGTATTAAAGTATGTCGTGTCTTAACTAAATGAACTCAAACCAAAAAAGCGGTTGATTGTAATATTAGTACTATTGACCCGTCAATAAAAGTCAGTCCGTGTCACTGTGTGGCCATAGCAGACACAGCAGGTGTCCGAAGTGTGTCCATAAAAAGGTCATGTGTCACATTTGTGTCACATTTGTACACACAGACACACTCTCGTGAGAGATAAATCACGGTATTATGTATGTAGGTATCGTTGATGTCCCGACTATAAACTGTCTGTCTACCAATAAATTAGGTTAAACACTTTTTTATAGGGTTTGGGTTTTTTGGTGGGGTTTTTTTTTTTGTCTTTTGTTTTTGTTTTTGTCTTTTATGGGTCTTTTGTTTTGGTTTGTATTTGTTGGGGGTTTTTGGTTGTTATTTAGGGGGGGGGTTGTTGTTGTTGTTGTTGTTGTTGTTGT
>NW_004798284.1:0-1370 GCF_000002075.1 Aplysia californica | reverse complement strand
GGGGGGGGAGAGAGAGAAAGAAGCAGAGACAGACAGAGACAGAGAGAGAGAGACAGAGAGAGAGGGACAGAGACAGACAGAGAGAGAGACACACAGAGAGAGACAGACAGAGTGTGAGTGTGAGTGTGTGTGTGTGTGAGTGTGTGTGTGAGTGTGTGAGTGTGTGTGTGTGTAAGTGTGTGTGTGAGTGAGTGAGTGAGTGAGTGTGCGTGTCTGTGTATGGAAGGGGTGGGGGTGTTAAAGTCAAACTTAAAGTGTGTATAGATGGGAGCACCTTTGTAAAAATCGTTTCAACATTTTTCACTCACCATATGGCATTTGTATAATCTGAAATTAACACACACTCACACAAGCACACACACATATATACACACACACACACACACACACACTCACACACACACACACACACACTGTACACACCCACACTCACAAACACACACATACACACACACACACACACACACATCCACACTCACCCGAGAGTCTGGGTCTCTAGTGGTGTCCAGAAGGTCCAAAATCTCCTCGTTGTACAGCTGAAAGCAGAAACGGCATGAAATATTTAGTTTTCGTAAGAGTTTTTGTAAGAGTTTTATGGCACTTGCAACACAATAAGGTTGACCTAATTAGACTGGACAATTACACACAGAAACGGCATGATCTAATTAATTTTACTTTAGTTCCAGAAAGAGTTTTACGGCACTTGCAACACTACAAGGTCATATAAGTGCCGAAGAGTAGAGGTGTTACAAGAGAGTAACAAACATAAAAAGAAGGAGGAGAGATCAGGACTATAGATGTTTGGTAGGAAAGAAGAAACAAACCACACCAAAGCACCCGCCAACCACCCACTGACCTCATTAGGGTGGACAATTACACACAGAAAGTATAGTAGCCCTTGGCCATGGCCTAATTAGTCAATAGTAGGCAATAACCACTTCTGGAACTTTAGAGCTTTCAACGGACAATCCTTACACATATGCCCACATACATACAAATGCTCTCTCTCTCTCTCTCTCGCTCTCTCTCTCATATTGTCCCTTCCTCAACACACACAAACACACACAACCTGCTTCCACCCCACACACACGCACGCACACACACACACACACACACACACACACACACACACACACACACACACACACACACACACACACACTCACACACACACCATACCTCCATGAACTGTGCTGTGACCTTGAAGTCTGGCGCCGGTTCCCCGTTCTCAAAGGCCTGCCGTCTCCTCTCCTCTATGCCCAGGAACAGATGGTCCACGGCGCGGGGGATGATGCCTATCTCGTCTGTGACGGCGCTGAGCACACTGTCAAACCCTGTGCCCATAGTGTACGTCTTGCCGGATCCAGTCT
>NW_004798283.1:231352-232826 GCF_000002075.1 Aplysia californica | reverse complement strand
GGGCCCTGACGGGATTCGAACCCACGACCTTACGGTTGCGAGTCCGAGAGCCTAACCACTAGGCCACCGACGCCGCAAATGATGATGATGATGATGATGATGATGATGATGATGATGATGATGATGATGATGATAGTATACAGCGCACATTTAGTTTTTCTATCATTTCTCCTGAGGAACCCGACAAGGTGAAACGTTGAGATGGCTATTAAACAAATTTTAAACATTTTATATAGTTATGTTATTTTGTCTGAAATTCAAACAAGACTCTCACTCCTACTCTGCTGTCCAAACAAGGTTGATGATGATGATGATGATGATGATGATGATGATGATGATGATGATGATGATGATGATGATGATGATGATGATGATGATGATGATGATCCAGAAAACTCTAGTTCAACTCCCTGTATTGCGTTATGTTCCAGGAAAGGAGGTGAACGGAGACACTTTTAGATTTATAAGAAAATATCTCGGTCGCTACCCGGATTGGAACCTGGGACCTTTGAACGAGAGGCGAACACCTTAACCTCTAGGCCACGAGAGCCCGCAAAGGCCTTCTAAAATCCCTCCTGGGTGCATTCGTGGCCTAGAGGTTAAGGTGTTCTCCTCTCATTCAAAGACCCCGGGTTCGAATCCGGGGAGCGGCGGAAAAAAATTCTTCTCTAAAATTGTCTCCTTTCACCTCATTTCCTGCTCTCTAGCAATGTTCTGTCTTCTGCTTTCGTCTCCACTTTCTGCACCCACCCCTCCCCTCCTTTGCCCCTCCTCTGTGCTTTTGACTCTTTCTGCAGCCTTTCTACTGCTACTCCTCGGCTTCTTCTTACTTCTGTCTTTAAAGCCACACCCCTGATCTTCTGGTAGGAAAGATCTACACATAGACTTCTCGGACAAGGGCGAACAATCTCGAGGGTGCAAGTTGCGCACGTTAAAGACCCTTTCGTGGTCTAGAATGGACAAGAGTAGGCTCCCGTCGCCACCAGGGCAAAATTCAAAATATCCTACCAACAGAAAATGTTTAATGTGTCGCACGCACTCATATGATCTTATACAGTTGCGAGTGCCGTAAAACACTTACCTCTCCAAAAAAAAGAAAAACCCCTCTGCAATGTATTTTCCCAGTTTTGAACGTTTAGGCACGGTTTAGGAGCTCGATGTTTCTCACATAGCAATACAAACGAGACTCCTTGTTTGCCCCAACATTATTGGATTTTCTGTAGTGTAGTATGTAAATCATCGGTCCCAACAGTTGGCCCAACGTTACCATTGTCCAACCAGTTGTCGGTGTAAATTGATAGCAGATGTCGGAGATACAATGTGGTAATTGACGTGTTTGTGAATGTGAGTTTGTGAAAGAGAGACGGCATGCGTGTGTGTGTGTGTGTGTGTGTGTGTGTGTGTGTGTGTGTGTGTGAGTTTGTGAAAGAGAGACGGCATGCGTGTGTTTGTGTGTGTGTGTGTGTGTGTGTGT
>NW_004798283.1:225304-227804 GCF_000002075.1 Aplysia californica | reverse complement strand
TTCCAACCATCTCTCTGTCAGCCTGCATGTCTGTGTATTATGTACAGTTATCTATTGCAGGTTTTCTGTCTCAGTGTCTACTCTTTTATTATTTTTATCATCGTCAAGTATCTTGTCTGGAGCATACATTTATTGTGATTATGGTTCTCCATCCATCCGTTTCATCTGAGATTGTTGGGTTTCTTTTCTTTAAGGGGAGGGGGGGGGGGCTACACCCCCAAAATCAAAATTCGGCTCAAAATCATGGAATTTGAGTTCTAGGCATTTTTAGCTTCCTCAGCCTCTCCTACAACTATTTCATGGCATAAGAACCCCCCAAAAACCGTATTTTTTCCCATACCGGGCATGTTTGTAACCGCCATTTCCTCATAAATCAGTATTTTATTTTTCTTTATCGGCCGTTTTGTCAAAATGCGACTTTTCTCTATACTTTTTTGAATAACTCCACCATTTTTCATTCAATATTCATGAAATTTTCACAGAATGAAGAGAAGAGGTAATACTAAAAATTGGTCCCTTTGAATTTTTTATTTATGGAATAGATTTTTGTTGGTGGTGTCTGGAGTCTGGAGTGTGAATTTTCTCGGATTTTTTGCAAACTTGAATGCTACCTCAGGAAAAAATTCATTTTTTTCTAATTTGTTTAGGAAAAAAACAACAGACAAATTTTTAGATCTAATGTTTGTGAACACGCATGCAAAAAACCCCAATCAATTTCCATGAGCGATAAGTGCGGTGTTCATTACGTAAGACATGTCATTAATATCCAATATGGCGGCGTATCCATGGAAACGAAACTTTTTTCTCAAATTTGATTGCGGATTTTAAGACTCCTTACTATGCTTGTTATTTGTGTGAAATTTGGTAACATTCGGTCCATTAATAAGCGAGATAGTGTCCAGTTGTAGCCCCCCCCCCTTAAGTTTCTATCTTTCGTAGGTTTTTCTCTCTCTCTTTTCTCTCTTTTGTTGTTCATGAGTATTGGAGAGAGAAAGAGAGGAAGGCAGAGAAGGAGATGGGAGGACAACATTTCAGAGAGGACAGGAAAGACGATGGGTGACAATCTGAGGAGAGCAGAGGACAAAAATAGATGGCGAGAGCTAGTTTTTCAATGCAGTGGTGCCCCAACGGTTGCCCCAACCACGGGATAGAAGAGAAAAAGAGAAGAAGAGAGTATTGGTTTGTCTGTCAGTCTGTCTGATCATAATCTTGATTTAATTAAAAACTTGTCTTACTTTTTAGATATTAGTCTGTGTGTTTAACTGCAAGTCTGCGTGCTGATAGGATTGTTTGACCACATTTTATTAATTTTTAAAAAAAATGTGTCCTTCTGTCGGAATATCAATACAATATCCCATTTTCAATTTGTCCGTCAGTTGAAATAATAATAACAATAATCATGAAATCATGATAATAAAAGTATTCATATAGCGCACGTTCACGCTCTATTATTTATCTTGAAAACCTTAGAACACGACTCAGCAGCATTCTCGGTTTCTCGGGAAACATACAGATTCGAACCCACGACCTTACGGTTGAGATTCCTACACCATAACCAATAGACCACCAAATCCCCGAGTTACTTTGATGCGATATATGTTTATATGTTTTAACCAACGAAGGCGTTTTCTACTCGCTACCTCAAAACTCCAACGTTCTATCTGACATTTTTGGGTTGGTTTGAGTGACTAAGACCACGGGGTAAGAAACGAAATGTTCTATCTGCTCTAAGAAAATCGCAAGATTATTCGGAGTCGTTATCAAGACATTCAAAGAAATACATTCGGAAAAGCTTGACAGGATGCGAAACTCAAATCTTTGACGTCAAATTTATTAAAACTAGGCGCTGAGCAAATAGCGCTTAGCAATTCTGAGGTAGCTAACTGTAGACAAAACCAGAGACTGTATAATGGTAGTTTAACGTGTTAGTGACTACCCTCTTATAAAAAAACTAGCTGGACCCCCTTTCGATGAAAGGGACGATCGGTGCATTACCATCAACTGAAAGTCATTGGTCTACTATATTTACACTTTACTTAAATGGAGCAATAAATCTTGAGAGATGCAAAAAATTAGAAGGTCTAGATCTATACTCTCAAAACAAAATTTCGCGAAATATCACTTCCGGATTTTCTAAAACTACAGAGACAGAAGCGTCGGCCTACAAAAGCGATCGACGAAATAAAGAAATTTAGTTTTTTGCAGCAAAACTGTCTAAAAACTGAAAAAACCAAGGGCGCCATGATCTGGAGAATATTTAAAAATTTATTTTGGCGAAAACCGCATGTCGATCGATGCAGCCATTAAAAAGCCTTTTGAATAGCAAAATTCGGCCACCACAAATAGATAATAGATACACAGACACAAGAACAAAGGACCTTGAGGAATCTGAATGAGCTTAGCCCTAGACGGTCAGAGAACGTATAGCCTTAGCCTTATTACTCGATCGTGTGCTGTATGCATTGTAACTGTGAGGCGTCGTGGTGAAATCAGGCGCTCG
>NW_004798283.1:221502-225204 GCF_000002075.1 Aplysia californica | reverse complement strand
AAATGTTCTATCTGCTCTAAGAAAATCGCAAGATTATTCGGAGTCGTTATCAAGACATTCAAAGAAATACATTCGGAAAAGCTTGACAGGATGCGAAACTCAAATCTTTGACGTCAAATTTATTAAAACTAGGCGCTGAGCAAATAGCGCTTAGCAATTCTGAGGTAGCTAACTGTAGACAAAACCAGAGACTGTATAATGGTAGTTTATCGTGTTAGTGACTACCCTCTTATAAAAAAAACTAGCTGGACCCCCTTTCGATGAAAGGGATGATCGGTGCATTACCATCAACTGAAAGTCATTGGTCTACTATATTTACACTTTACTTAAATGGAGCAATAAATCTTGAGAGATGCAAAAAATTAGAAGGTCTAGATCTATACTCTCAAAACAAAATTTCGCGAAATATCACTTCCGGATTTTCTAAAACTACAGAGACAGAAGCGTCGGCCTACAAAAGCGATCGACGAAATAAAGAAATTTAGTTTTTTGCAGCAAAACTGTCTAAAAACTGAAAAAACCAAGGGCGCCATGATCTGGAGAATATTTAAAAATTTATTTTGGCGAAAACCGCATGTCGATCGATGCAGCCATTAAAAAGCCTTTTGAATAGCAAAATTCGGCCACCACAAATAGATAATAGATACACAGACACAAGAACAAAGGACCTTGAGGAATCTGAATGAGCTTAGCCCTAGACGGTCAGAGAACGTATAGCCTTAGCCTTATTACTCGATCGTGTGCTGTATGCATTGTAACTGTGAGGCGTCGTGGTGAAATCAGGCGCTCGTCAAAAATAATGAAATCGAATTGCATTTTTGTTTTTTGATTTTTTGTTTATTTTTTTATCAATGCTTCTTATGTTCATCTTAGTACACAATAACTGTGTGGATCAGTGGTTCAAAATAATCTGTAGTGTTGCAGTTTCTAAAGACTCTCAAACTTTAAAAGTGTTAAAAGGGGCGTTACTTGGTTGGAGAGCAGACATCAGTGCAGGTAGCACAACGCCATAACTGCTTCTAACATGGTTGTTTTGAGTTACTAAGACCATGGGAGCAAAAAACGAAATGTTCTATCAGAACTATCAAAATCGTAAGGTTTTTCGGAGTCGGTATCAAGATATTCAAAGTAAAATCTAAATCTTTGGGGTTGTTGTTTTTCTCACGGGCAGTATCTGAAGTCCCTTAAAACATGCCTGGTGTAAGGTTTTTGGTGAACATAGATCTAGTTGTTGTTGTTTTTTTGATTGACTGAAAAAGGAAGAGATGCAAGGAGGCAGAAAGTAAAGGAGCAAGGAACGGAGAGTGAGTGAGTAAATGAATGAGAGGGTGAGTGAAGGAAAGAGAGAGTGAGTGAATGAGAGAGAGAGAGAGAGAGAGAGAGAGAGACAGAGAGAGAGAGAGAGACAGAGAGAGACAGACAGACAGACAGACAGACAGACAGACAGACAGACAGACAGACAGACAGAGAGAGAGAGATTGTGAGAGAGAGAGAGAGAGAGAGAGAAAAGAGAGAGAGGGGGGGAGAGAGACTGAAAGAGAGTGAGAGGGAAGAAGGTGGGGGGGGGGGGGGGTGGGAGACATTGATTAAGATTTAGTACACACAAGAGAAGGGTGGTTGGGAACAGATAAACAGACAGACAAACAGACAGACAGAGATGGCTCGTAAATCAGGGCAACCTTGAGATTCTGAGATGATCAGATTAGGTAAAACTGACCACCCCGATCTGTTTGTCTTGCATGATTTACCGGCCTCTACAGAGCTTATCCGATTATCCGATTTCGTGATCCGGTTCCTGGGGATTTTACCCGGATTATTTAGGGAAGGAGGCCGTCAACAGATTGGTCATGGCAAGGGCAAAGTTATCAACCATGCGCTTGCTGTTCAGACGTGGTACGCCCAAAATATTGATTAGAAAAGAAAATAAATAATTCCAGCGTCTTAATGTGTCGTATCTGTCGTATAATATGCTCACGAAGTATTGCGACAAATTTTAGATTGTA
Source organism: Aplysia californica (assembly GCF_000002075.1). NCBI lineage: Eukaryota > Metazoa > Mollusca > Gastropoda > Aplysiida > Aplysiidae > Aplysia > Aplysia californica. Next base: position 223,201 of record NW_004798283.1, on the reverse strand, counting down.
AATGTTGAAAAAAAGGGGGGAAAACATTTAAAGGGAGTACAACATTGTTAGAGGGTGTGGTGGCAGAGCGGTAAGTGCGCTCGTCTCAGAAGCGGAAAGTCCGGGTTCGAGCCCCGGTTCGGACTCGGATTTTTTTCGCCCCCCCCCTCCCCTGCCTTGCCCACCCAGCAGTAATGGGTACCTGATTTCGAGTTGGGGAAGTAAAGGCGGCGTGGAAAGGAACTGGTCACCCTACCACAATATTATGCCGAAGTCCTAGGAAGTTGTCTCTCTAACAAGGCAAGCCCCAATGTCCGGATCGGATACGGGAACATCTTTACATTTTTACAACATTGTTGAAAGAATGAAACGGGTTCTTCTCTCCATCCGGAGAATAAAAAACAATTTTTCCTGGCTTAGTACATTTGACCAGACAGTTAGCTCACGCAGTGTTTTTCTCAAATGACTAAATTAAATAGCTGGACAAAGTTTCGACATTTGAGAGAAAATAAAACAAAAATGTCAGACAAAAATAATAAATAGCATTATTTTGTAAGCTCAAATCCCAGCTCAACAGCAAGCTGTATGCGCTTCACAATCTATATTATTACCCCAGCAGACCTGAGAGCATTCTGAAACAAACTCAACTTCTCGAGAAGCATACAGTGCAAGCAGCCATTTATATGCGCTAAAACACTAACATACTGATAAGATCTTTCGCTATCTATGGCTGGGTACCTAGACGGTCAGAGATAGTACAAGAACGTATAGCTGGGTACCCATTCTCACGTAGGTGAAGGGTGGAAAATTCGTGTAAAGTGCCTTTCCCAAGGACACAACGTCGGGCCTGCGGCTCGAACCCACGAACCCGCAACCTCACGATTACGAGTCCGGTAGCCTAACCACTAGGCCACCGACGCCACAACCTCACGATTTCGAGTCCGGTAGCCTAACCACTATAGACCACCGACGCCACAATACTGTTATAAGGAAGTTTGATAATAATATGGATTATTTAGATATGTTCTTTTTTTTTATTAGGCTTTTGCTTTTCACGTCATCCGTTTCAAGCTGTTTCACTCTTGTTTTAATTGTTTTATTTCTGAAGGTTTTGAAATTTTGTTTCTTTTCTTTCTGTCTTTCGGAAGTTCCTTCTTTCTGATATTTTGGCCTTCTTCTAATTAATTAATGTATTTATTGATTTATTGATTTTTCATTTCCGCTTTCGCTTTTTTCTGTATAAAAGGTTTATTTTCTTTACTGTGTATTTGTGTTGGTCGTGAGGGAAAAAGGGGTTGGTGGTGTTGCAGATGGGGCTTTTCTGTTTCAACTAAAACAAATAACTTCAAACTTCAGCTGTAATACATACTCTTAGATCAATCTGTAGATTCAATCAAAATGAAATGACGTTGTTTTTAGATGTCTGGGAGATCTCGCTTTCCCGCCATTATGCCAGTCTCACGAGCCGACAGACGTCACCATACTGGCCGGCAGCAGACGTCTAATGTCTCCAGAGATGTATGTTCCCGGAAATGTCAACGGTTTTCTTCAACTCGACCAGGCGTGCTTATTGGCACTAAATGAAGGTACAATATTGTACCTGTGCGTGCTTAGCCAGCCACATACTGTAAGGCTACACGCAACTAGTTATATTATTGTGTGGAGGTGCAAGAAAACTAGTAGCTTCTCGTATTGAAGGGGAAAACGGTGGGGGGGGGGG
>NW_004798283.1:218461-219621 GCF_000002075.1 Aplysia californica | reverse complement strand
CTCCATTTTTAACAGTGAAAATGTGACTTCACCTTAAGCTCATTCTTTGCTATGAACTGTTTTCATAGTTATTAAAAATGGAGATACGACAAGAAAGCTCTGAGGTCGCCGCAAGGTACCGACCTCTGTGGTGTAGTGGTTAGGCTAATCGGCTTTGCAAGCAGATAGACATGAGTTCAATTCCGGAATGAGAAAAGCTACTGTCATTGACTATCTCTGTCGATCAGACGGAATTGCTATACCCAACTAATTAAAGAAACAATCGAGGGTTACCTGTAAGGGGATGATTGTTTTTGATTTTGACGATCTGTGGTCAGGCACTCCGTAGCTGGTCCCAGCATGGCACTGGCACGTAGCATAGTCACGCAGGAGACCCGAGTTCGATTCCCGAGAGGGGTGAATTTGTATCGAGTCTCCTCGTCTTTCTTCTGGGATGTTGTATTTCTCTCATCCGGTGTTGGCTCTAACAGGCGATATCGGAAAACAGCCTCTCAAAGTTTCTAAATTAAGCCCACATTTACATAATCAAAATAGAATTATAACAGCAGGCCTCTGAAATAATCTTTATTTTTCTCGATGAAGCTGTAGAAAATATGCAACCTGGTTTCACCACTCCAGGAAAAGACGATGGGATACACAATCGAAAAACTCTTTTACAATAATTCATTGATATTTATTACTAAAAACAGGATGTTCCCATTACACTATTATGTCTCTTTTACATAATCCGAGCTGCGAGTCATTAGAGTATGATAACCCGCTTTGTCCAACTTGGAAAATAATATAATGTGCAGCTTCAGCTAAGTACCCTTTATTGGATAACATTTCCCCATTTGTCTTGAAATAGTAATAAACTGTCTATATTGCCATTTTGTGACCCTGCAGATTTTTACATTCTTCGTATATGAACGCCGATTGTATCTAGTTTCTTTTCCCCACATGAAAAAGAAGCCGATTTGTATTATATTTCATTTTACAGTATATAACACGTTTTATAAGTTTGATTAATTTATTTAAAAAAATAATTTTCTCGTTTTACCTCTTTTGAAGATGGTGTTTGAGAATATATGACCATAAATGAGCATAATTTTCTGTCTTATTTAACATACACTTCCGACCGCTGACATACGCATACATACCAGCACACACACACACACACA
>NW_004798283.1:217105-218112 GCF_000002075.1 Aplysia californica | reverse complement strand
ATTTATATACAGACACCCACACACACGCACAAACACACACACACACACCCACACACATTAATTCAATCGAACATACATATTGCTCTGGCCAACCCAATTATCATTCCATTTTCTTATAAAGATGAACAGGTGTAGGAGGGCGGGGAAGGGAGGGGAGGAGGTTGAGGATGAAGGTATTAACCACATTATTCAACATATCCTACGAAGGTACGATCGAGTCACTAATGCTCGACTGTGGGTAAGAACAAACCAAAGGCCAGTAAAGGAAGACATACAGGTGAAGAAATGGAAATGGATTGGACACACCCGGAGGAGACCCCCGAGAAGCATCATCAGGCAGGATTTAACGTGGAACCCACAAGGAAAACGTAAGAAGGGAAGACCGAAAATGACAAAGAGGCGAGCGGTACAAGCGCTAATTGAAAAAGCGGGGACATCATAGAAACAGCTAGAAAAGGATGCTCAGGACAGGCTTTATTGGAGTAATGTTGTTGATAGCCTGTGCTCCACTGGGAGTTAAAAAGGGCAAGAGAGAGATTCAACATATTTCTACAACCTGTCATCTCGTATATTTTTGCCCCCAGCATAGTACAACGCCCTCTGAACCCCATTGCTGATCTGGTGTAGGTGTATTTCAATCTGCTGTCCTACTTTACCTCATAACGGAACTTACATTATTTCAATCGCGTATCGACAAATTACTCGCTAAGGCTTAAGGCAAGAAGAAACACATTAGTAAACACTGGTACAAATTTCAGCTTGGGTATTCTCCGGATATTGGTGATACTACAGAAATAATCCATTCTCTCACTTGTTGACAGGGGCACATCCTTCATTTCACCAGTTACAATTACCATTGCGGTAATCGTTATTTCCGAAAACAGACTATTATTTCGTCATTTCTGCAATTTTAGGGAAATGGAATGTAGGGTTTGTTTGCAGTAATTAGGAAATAGCTGATGTAGAAGGAGCACGAGCTCTTGTTAGGGGCTTATAACAACCCCCCC
>NW_004798283.1:212747-214344 GCF_000002075.1 Aplysia californica | reverse complement strand
AAACATATAATCTCACAAACTAGAATTATTTTAAAAAAAATTTTTTTTAAACAATAAGAACATCCATGTTGGTAACAGAAAAGAAAAGTAAACTTGTTCACTTCGGTTTAAATGCCCTCCTGTTTGTTTTATAATGATACGAATATACGAAGGACGCAAATTGTAATAAATCGTTGCCTTAAAATTACAAAGATCTATATGACATTTTCAGCCGTTTTGAGTTGTCAAGACCATTCTATTTGAAACCAAAGGTTCTGTCTACTCCATCAAAACTGTAAAATTTTTCGAAGCCGTTGTGGTACACTTGTAAAAGGGCTGATTCATCAATGTCATGCTCATAACTGTGCCTGAACTGCAACAGGGAACTGCTGCTTTTTCTTTCCTAATCCTTACTACAGTAATTTTTCCTCTACTACTTTTGTATGTTTGTCACTCTCCTGTGACCCGCTTTTTCCGGGGTGCCTTGATAGTCGAAGCACACTTTGTACTGCTGAAGCTAGAGAGGTGAGCAGAGTAAGTCTGTTTCCCTGTAAGGACTTCTCTGATGACATTCACTCCTTGGCGCTCATATGACCTAATGCAGTTGTAAGAGCCGTAAAAAAAATCTACTAAAACTAAAAGGAGTCGTTGTCAAGATATTCCAAGAAAAGGCTTGACCATGTAGTCAAACTTAATTCTTTTTTGACGTCAAATTTCTCAGAACTAGGTACTGAGCAGGCAGAAGTTTGTGATTCCAGGGTAGAGAATACATAGTAGTATCTTTCGGTGTAGACTGAGACAGTCATCTAAGATGGGGTGCTAGAACGAAGATCAATAAATAAATAAATAAATAAATAAATAAGTAGATGAAGGAGGAGCTAGCATTAAGTGCCGGTCGTTTGGACTAATTAATGTCTGGCATGTCGTACTTGGAAGCCAAGTTGTTTCTATTTTCCTAATAAGAATTGATTTGGTCTGTGGAGAATGTGCTATGTACGAGGAGCAAATTATTAGTCATCAAAATGAGAACATACTGAGCTGTGTAAAACACTACGGTACCGAAGAATTTTAACGTTCTATCTGAATTCTTTGGCGTTTCTTGAGTTATTATGACTATGAGGTGAGGTCGGAAGAAGCTAAATTATGGTCTATCTGCTTTATCAAAATCGTAATTTCATTCGGAGTCGAAGACGTTCACAGAATTTTATTCGAAAAGGCTTGACATGTGGTGAAACTCAAAAGTTTTGACGTCTTATTTCTCAAAACTAGGGACAATGCAGATAGACTTAAGTAGTTCTAGAGTAACGACTAGTAGTCTGGTTCGCCGAGGCATCTTTCTCTGACGACGCTGGAAACTCTAATAATAAAAAAAAATATACTTGTTTTAAGAAATCGATTGGGATTAAGTCGACAGGTTTGTTTGTTTTTTGGTTTTTTTTGTTTTAATTTCGGTTAATTGTTAGGATCAATCTTAAGAGGGAAAATATATCGATGTGTAAGTGTTTGTTTGTCTCTCTGTCTGTCTTATTGTCTGTCTGTCTCTTTATCAGTCTCTCTCTCTAGCTTTCTCTGTCTCTGGCTCCGGCTCTCTTTCTCTGTTTTCTCTCTCTCTCTCCCT
>NW_004798283.1:210574-211731 GCF_000002075.1 Aplysia californica | reverse complement strand
CACCCTCTCTCTCTCTCTCGGTCTGTCTGTCCCTTCCACCACCCCCTTGCAACTATCCCATCCCCTCTTTCATCATTTTTTCTCACTCTCTCTCTCTCTCTCTCTCTCTCTCTCTCTCTCTCCTCTTTCACTCACAAACACCCCCTTCCTTAATTACCACAGTCTGGATGTCATAGGGTTAAAAAGCTCTAAGATGGATTGAGAATCGAGTCATTCACCCAGTTTTTTCCCCCTATCATTTTGCTGCTTCCTCTTTATTCTTCCTCTGTGATGCTGACTTCGGGGCTATTAGATAAAAGTTTCTCGAAATTTTGTGTTGTTTTAAAAATGAAGTATGGAGAGAAAGAGAGAGAGAGAGAGAGAGAGAGAGAGAGAGAGAGAGAGAGAGAAAGAGAGGGGGAGAGAGAGAGGGGGGCGGATAGGGGAGGAATGGAGAAAGAGAGAGAGGGGGAGAGTAAAAGAGAGAGAGAGAAACATAATATAAATAGAGTAAGATAGAAAGAGGGAAAGGAAGAGGGAGAATGAGAGATGAAAAAGAGATGTGGAGAGAGAGAATGACAGATAAAAGGGCAGACAGAAAAAGAGACAGACAGAAACAGACAAACAAACAGACAGACAATCACACAGATAGACAGACAGACACACAAACATTATTAAACAAAAAAATGGAAGTGCAGATTTAGCACCACAAAGCGGAAAACCCCAGCTGCGACTGCTTAGAATAAAATGAAAAAAACAAACGTATGCACAAAAATCTATTCAAATTCCCTGTGTGTCTATTTTCTTTCAGTCATTGTAGCCACAATTCCCCCACCACCTCAGCCCCACCCCACCCCACCACACACTTACCCCTTTTTGATCTGTATCTGATTCTGTTTTCTCTTTCTATTTTCCACTCTTAGTGTTCCTCCACCTGAGCAATTGTTAACCCTTTCCCTTCAAGTTGTGCTGAATAATTTGTTAGAGAAAATTGAAACAGTCTCAGGCCTATGGGTGAAAAGGGTTAATTTTTAGAAAGGAGTAGAGAGAAAGGGAGAGAGAGGGGGGGGATGGGAGAGAGAAAGAGAGGAAGAGAGAAAGAGGAGAGAGAGACAGACAGAAACAAAGACACACAGAGCAAGAAAGAGTCAGACAGACAGACACAGACACAGACACAC
>NW_004798283.1:204547-207405 GCF_000002075.1 Aplysia californica | reverse complement strand
TCCCTCGCCCCACCCCACCCCCAACACCCATTACCCTCCCCCAAGACTTTCCACGGAAATGAGCAAGGCTGCACCTTCTCAGGGGAAGTTTCGCTGAACTTCTTCGCCCATTCCGTCAGTCCCAGTGGCACCCACGAGCAGGAATAAATGGAGACATTTTCTATTCCATTTCCATGTGTGAAGAAACGATTGTGCCCGTTTATTTGCATGCATTTTAGGTATTCAAACCAAAGCAACCAAAGCCAGATGATTTCGGTATATTCTGTCCGCCCAGAGACTGGAGACTGAAAATGTTGCGAAGTAAGTCAAGTTATTTCCGAATGGTTTATTCAAGGAGACTATAATACCTTACTCAAATTTAGTTTTAGTTTGTTAGTTTGTGTTTAAGTTAGAGTTTTACAGTAATTTCAACACATAACGATCATATAATTGGCAAAAAGCAGAGATGCTACTAAAAGAGTAACGTGCAAAGAAATGAAGGGGCAGACGACACCTGAGCTGCACCCGCTATCCACTCGCGATATAAATGTACTTTAGACACCATTCCTAAATTTTTAAAAAGAAAATATATAGATAAATAAATACATAAATACATGTAAGTAAATAAATAAATAAGCATCTTTTGCACAGCAACACACAAGTGGCTCTCATATAAATCTAGTGGAGACCCCGGATGTACGAAGTTGGCCCAGTTATTCCCCCAAAAGAGGACGCAAGTAGACTTTTACCTTCATTTCAGTACTCTCAAAAACACGAACAAACGTCTTCCTTTTTGGCATCAAAACAAAACTAGATCTATTTGCCAATTGGATGGAGGAATGAAAACGTTTTCTATTTTGAGCTCTGGTAATCTTGTTTTCATCAAAGAGACCTTACCCTGCCGCCCACCCCCCTCCCCGTGTGCCAATTGAGCACTAGTGACCACTTATCTAAAAGCCACCATAATGCCAGACTGTCTACTAAAACGTCAAGTTCACCCAAGCATGGATGTTAGTTAGGGAACTAGTAAGGGGGAACTACTGTGGGGGAAAAGACAGAGATGTGGAGAAACAAACAAGTGTGTGACCAGAAATTACGTCACAGGAGTTTAGTCTTCTACCACCTCTCCCTACTTTACTTTACTTTTCCGATCCAGCGCCATTTGGGTTCTAGCCCTTCGGTCTGTCGATATGGCAAAGAATTCACAGGTTGTAATCAGCTGTGCTTTGTAAACCACCTCCCCCTAACCCACCCCTCAAACCAGGGCAGTGCTACTGACTGAAGATGTCTTTAGGCCATTCCCAAAAGGGGGGATATTAACATAATGTTCTTATGCACAGTAGAATTGTAATGGACTGATTCATCAATGCCATGCTCATACTGTGCCGGAACAAAAAAGGAGGGAACTGCTACTTTTTCTTTCCGCCTGCCCCCTAAATAATCTAAGTTGTGTTTATTTGGATGTAAAAACACCTACATTGAAACGGCGAGCGAAGCGAACCCGTGCTGAATAGGACGTAGCTTCCAAGTGACCTAACTGTGTTGTAAGTGGCGTAAAACGTTTACTAAAACAGAGGGGAACAGGGATTGTTCTACTAAGATAACACGTTTGTCTTTACGGTATTGTTCTTCATGTCGATGTTCAATATTCTTCTTCTATCCTGTTTTTGCAGTTTACATTACGTAAGCCATGATGGTGAATTAAAAGAATTAAGGAAACTCTCCATTCGTTCGGGACTGCACTAGTAACATTTAAAAACACATTCTCTTTAATTTTTTCTGTTTCAACTCCTTACGGTTTCTGCTGAGAGTTTTACAGTTACAGTTAACCCTCTCTGATTGTAGGCAGTGAACATGTTCTATTGGTTCTTGCTCCTTTGTCTGCAGGGCACATCGACGAAGTCTCCTGGCATTTTCTAATACTGTCTTCACAAACTTCCAAAGCCCCATAATAGATAATACGTTGCCCAGTAGTTAGTTGAAGAGAGATCAAATCCTTTAATACATTCAAATGTCAAGTAAAGTCAATAACATTCTGTTTTTAAATTTACGAGATAAATATTATTTAGAGTGAGATTTGTTTGGGGTCAGAACACAATGTAGGCCTACTCATTATTTTATGTTACTGTTGTATTGTGAAGCGCTAGGAGCCTGTGTACTTTAATCGGGTTCGTGCACTATATAAATGTCATAAATATTATTATTGTCGTTAGACCTCTATCTGCTCCATGTTCTGCAAAGCGGGGGAATATATAATCGTTATATTCAAACATATTTATGTGTGTAGACATTTTATGATTGGAACTAGCTGAATACATACTGGGAAAGCTCAATTTCATGATGGTTTGATAGTTATAGAAAATCGAGATTTATTTGATTTGAAAGGCAGCCTATGTTATTGTATAGCTGTGCTTACTGTCACTGAATGATGATGTCAGAATAACTCTTTCTCAGTGCATAAAAAAACTACTTAGCCATTACGTCACAAACGATGATAAAACATCGTCAAACGCTGATAAACGCACTTGTTTGAACAGAAAAACGAGAAAACAAAATATCTAAAATCTAACGAAACATGGTCTCTGAAAAGCAGACTTTAGAATTATTTTCCGTCTCGGAATTTTATCATGTGTATTATCTTCGACTCTCCAACCATGCGAAGTGAATCCATCAATATCTAATGTTTCCTATTCCAGTGCATCACTTTGTTCAAATTTCCTGAGTTTAAGTGGAGGATATTAGGAGAGATCAGTAATTCTTTAGACACTAAATATTAAATCAAACCATTTTACCATCGTTACAGGACACGGTTTTCCTCCTGCTTTGTCCATTAAATGTGCGTGTGTGTGTGTGTGTGCGTGTGTGTGCGTGTGTGTGTG
>NW_004798283.1:202728-204447 GCF_000002075.1 Aplysia californica | reverse complement strand
GTGTTTGTTTTGTTGTTGTTGTTGCTTTTATTTGTTGTTGTTGGGTTGTGTTTTTTTTTGGGGGGGTTTTTTTTTGAGGGGTATGCATATTATTTTGTTTGCTTTTTCTTTTTAAAGGAAGGTTATTACGGCCCCGTAGCCCTAGTTTCGATCATTTGGCAGGCGGGCTTCCGACTAGAGGTGGGCAAAATCCGGATAATCCAAAAGGATAACCGGATAATTCTCAAAGAAACATTATTAGATTTCATACTCTTAACTCTCTTTCCTGACCCGTTTGTCGAAGTGGGTGCACCCATTTGTTGAAGTGATGATAACCCGTTTGTCAAAGTGGGCCTAACCCATTTGCCGAAGCGGTTCATATTATATTTTTTGCCGAAGAGGTGCACTTAAATATTATCCGGATTTTGCTGAAGCGACTCCTTGCCCAGCTCTACTTCCGACCCTGCCTGTCAGGGCTAACCTGGACTTAGATTAATGCAACATCCCAGCAGAAAGACCGAGACACCCGATGCACATTCAGTCTCCCAACTTGGTAATCGAACTCGGGTCTCCAGCGTTCGACAGCAAAGGAAGAGCCGAACCTATTATACCATAGACGCCAGAGCGCGCTCATAAGACCATAATATGCAGTTGTGAGCGCCGTAAAACACTTTTTAAAAATAACGAGAAATAGACGCTGGAAGTGAACACTTGAAAAGACAGAGAAAAGACCAGTCTAAGCATTAGAAAGGTAACTAGGGGGGGGGGGGGGATTTAGGCGACAAAAGTTTTTCCTAAGGCTTGGTCTTTCTGCTGGGATGTTGTATCCCTCTTAGCCTAGGATGGCCTTCCCTCCAAAATGATCTAAATTGTATCGATGGGGGCGTAAAAAGACGTGTACGTACGCGTTGTACTACTGTACTTGTGGGATACATGGATGGCCAATAGGAAGAAAACATATGAAAAGACAGAACAAGTACAATAATAAAAACCAGTCTATGCAATATGATATATAGAAAGACAACTAACAAAAATTATGCAAGACAAAAATAGTATTCACATCATCTCAAGGAAAAGACGACAACTTCCCTCGTTATGTCTGCAACAGCTTGATATCTATATCGATATTGCACCAACAAAAGCAAGAACAGCTGCAGCATCGTCGTCCATAAACCTAATTTTGCTTCGGCTTCTCTTTTATTTCCCTTTCGCAAGGTAAAGTTCGTGCCACGTATTCTTGGAATAACGAGGTATGATCTTCCTACTTACTGTGTCATGATATCTTTCTGTACGACAGAGAAGCGAACACATTACCCTTTTTAATAATGTAAGCACGGCGCAAGATTGGGTCCTTAGCGTCCGATTTCAGGCACATAATACCTTCCTTATTCCAATCTCCATGACCTAGTTATTTAACATTAGATTTATCGTGCCGCTTCGAAAGACGAGTTCCCATAATCTTAACTAATAAAAATCAGCGATTGTTTAGCTCTCTGGGTTCTTTCTTGGACGTGATAGTTTCGTTTTCTTGCTTCTGTTGGTCTGTGTGTTTACGTGATTACGTGGTTATGCAAATATTAGACATCTTCTCTCACTTTGATTTAAAAAGAACAAGAGGGAAACCCCACAAAGCAGATACGCTGCCTGGAGCATGTATCTTCTACTTCTATAGTAATGTGAATCTGCTGTAGAAAGGGGTAGAGAAACGATAAACTGAAAGTGTTTGTGTGTGTGTGTGTG
>NW_004798283.1:199501-201318 GCF_000002075.1 Aplysia californica | reverse complement strand
CCTCTCTCTCTCTCTCTCTTCCCCTCCCTCTCCCACCTCCCTTACTCTCTCCCTCCTCCCTCTCCCACTCTCTCCCTCCCTCCCTCCCCTCCTCCCAAGCTGTGACAGACAGCTTCCAATCTGCCGGAGATTTGAGGTCCCCGCGTCCAACAGACGACCTTGACCTTGACCTTGACCCATGATGACTTCTGACAGTCGTAGCCTGACACCCCGTCAACATCCCTGGCGAGCGGTAATAGCGGGGTTAGGGGGAAAGTACGTTGTCTCTCAGCATGTCCAACCATTTGGCGGGGGATAGGGATTGCTGAAGTGCAAGCCGAGAAGTTTCCTACAATCTGTGAACTGTTTATTCTATACCTTTGTTTGTTTGTTTGTTTGTTTGTTTGTTTGTTTGTTTGTTTGTTTGTTTGTTTATTTGTTTGTTTGTTTGAGTAAAGAGAAGCACATCGACCAAACAAAGGTCATCTAGTGCTGGGAAAAGTAAGACACACAGATACATGTAGACAGACAGAAAGACACACTTACGCAACAGAGGGAAAGTTAAGAAGTAGGACCTAGATCTACCAGTGACACCCTCTAACCACACACTGGAGGCAGAGTATTTTGTGCCCATCTCTTGGTGGGGATATTCATGTCAAGACATAACAGAGGCAAGTTAAGACGAAGGACCTACCAGCGGCACCCTCTAACCACTCGTTGGAAGCAGAGTATTATGTGCACACATCTTGGTCAGGATATTCATGTCAAGACCCTGTAAGGACCTCGGCAAAAATCTAACTTGACGGATGGCGCTCATATGACCTTACGCAGTTGCGAGCGCCGTAAAACCCTCTACAATTAAAAAAATAACAATTTAACTTGACGGGACCCCCCACGAGAGATCCTTCCTCTGCGCTGACTGGCCGGTGGCTGGCGCGTTCATTAAAATCTTACACCCGCTGTGAGAAGACTAAGGCTTTAGAAACGAAACGAAACGGAACAATATGTGAGGCATCGTGGTGAAATCAGGCGCTCATCAAAATACTGAAATTTATATATCTAAGAGACCGGGGTTTTTGGGGGGGCCGGAAGGGATTTTTTTCTTTTTTTTTTCCTCTTTTTTTCTTTGCCTCAGTACATTAAATGTCCATTTAAAAACACATTTCTTTGTGAGTTCAACTAAAAAACCCATTGATTTAAGGCACGAACAAAAATGAGAATTTTCAGTTTCCACAGACTCTCAATGATATGGAAGTTAACTAACTTTGGCGGCGCCATTTTCTCGTTAATCTAAGTTCTGAAACCAGGCGATCACAACCTCCTTCAATTGCAAACATCTCAACTTCTATTCAAGACAGGCATGTATTTTTTTCATCAAAAGATAGTCAAATAAACAAGCTTTAAGAATGATACCAATAACTCCCGATGACCCAAAAATAGACGAAGGCCTGATTCTACCTTGTCTTCACGCGTATTATTACTTCAGCAGCGAACGCAACAAAATCTAGGTCGATTATTAGATTCACAAAAATAGTTATGTAATATTCCCGAATTCAATACGCTACACGTAATTCTTTCGTGCTATACTATTTTGTAAAACATTACTGCAAAAATATTATTTTGTGCTTTCTGTCATTAAGTGCAGAAGGGTCAAATGTAAGAAATCAGAGATCTTCACTTTTGTGCGCTGAAGACATTATGAGTTCACTTCTATATAATATGGAGAAATGCGTGATCAAGTTTCTGAAATTTGCCTTTTCGATGTGATGATTACACCCCTTTGAGCCCGGGTGGCGCTGATTTGCTAGGACGATGCAATCAGAGTATTAATTGATCTT
>NW_004798283.1:194749-195885 GCF_000002075.1 Aplysia californica | reverse complement strand
ACTCTCTCTCTCTCTCTCTCTCTCTCTCTCTCTCTCTCTCTTTCTCTCTCTCTCTCTTCCCTAACCTCTACCTCCCCGACTCCCCCTCCTACTTTTTATGCCCTATTTTTGTTATCTTATCTATTCAACATTAGTTCAGTTGGTATCACGCAGGGCTAAGTCGCAGAAGACCCATGTCTGAATCCTCAATGGAGCGTTCTTAAACTTGTGTTTCTTGGAAAATCTCCTGGGTTTGCCCTATCTCGGTCCTATCGGAAATGCACGTCACACTCAGGGGTCATACTTCCCAAAAATGCCTTTTGAATAATTTAGAAAAATAAGAATCAATTCCTTTTTCATTCTGCTATATTATTAATGTTTTCCTTCTGACGTTCAGTGTGCACGTTGCGCACGTTATAGATCCCTTTGTGGATGAAAATCGTACATAGTTATAGTAAGACATACCCTGACACCTTCTTGATTCCAAATGGACAGACCTTGTCTCTCGTTTGGAGCATAATTACCACCGAAATCAAGATCTGAAGGGAGAGGCGATGTACTTGGAAAATCTACTTCCCCTTTTTCTACGCCCAAGCAAAGCTGTATCATGTATGATGTCCTATGTTCGCCAGTTAAGACGCAAAAGGACGTAACAAAATTCTAGCGCCCACTGACAACAACAACATTTTTTTCCCAGCGACGTCAACTGCTCAGCATGTTCACTTCCGGTACATCAGAATCCACTTGGCCCATCCCGGAGCCCGCAGACATGATAACATTTCTTTTATCCGGCTTGCTACTGCATGGTTATTATGATTAAACTATGACGTAAGCTGCTCCGCCCCACCCACTCATCCCTTTGTGAGGCAGCGTGGTGCAATCAGGCTCTCGTCAATTTTTGGGCACTTGGAGTTATTGGTATCATCTTAAAGCTTGTTCACTTGTCTTTATTTGGATGAAAAAAATATCCGTTTATCTTGAGTACAAGTCGAGATATTTGAGAGTGAAGGATGTAGGGGTCGCCTGGTTTCAGAGGTAAAATTAGTGAGATTATGGCCGTCAAAGATTAGTCATTTACTTAGCTTCAGAGTCCGTGGTAACTGTAAATGTACATCTTTTGTGCCTTTAATCAACGTTTTTCAGAAAAATCCACTCAG
>NW_004798283.1:189789-191698 GCF_000002075.1 Aplysia californica | reverse complement strand
CAACAACAAAATACAAAACGGCAGCAACAACATAAACAACAACAGAAATGACAACAACAACAACAACATCAACAGCAGCAACTGTAACAACACCAACAATTAGAACAACAAAACCACTACCATCACCACCACCACCACCAACAACAACAACAACAACAACAAAAACAACACTACCACCTCTCCCAACAACAACGACAACAACAACAACAACACTACCACCAACACCACCAACACCACCACCACCACCGACACCAACAACAACAACAACAACATCGTATAGCAGCGGGAGGCAGAGAAAGACAATTATTCCTGAAGGACACATAAAGGAAGACGACACTGCCTCACATATTGTGAAGGAGTCGGAGATCCCGGGGAGAAAAAAATGATTTATCTCTCGCAGTCACAGATAGCCCCCACCGTGCTGTCCTCTAAACCCTTAGGTCACATTCACTACACGAAAACAACAGCAGAGTACTACAAAAACCAACCCCATTAAAATACAGTCCCTTAGTCCCTTCCCCCGTCCATGAGTATTTCTTTTACAGCACAGAATCCTTCTGACTAATCTGTTCGTCGTAAATAATCTCACAATACGTCACAAGGTGGAGACTCCTTCCTTTTATTTTTCATTGCTGCATGATTTTTCTGACTTTCAACTTGGATAGATGTTGTTTGTTGGTCATTATATATGTGTTCTCGTTTTTGTTGTTGTTGTTGTTGTTGTTGATGTTGTAGTTGTTGTTGTAGTTATAGTCGTTGTAGTTATTGTTGTTGTTATTTGTAGTTGTTGTTGCTGTTATCGTTGTTATTGTTGTTGTTTTTGTTGCTGTTGTATTTGTTGTTGTTGTAGTTGTTGTTGTTGTAGATGATAATGATGATGATGATGATGATCATGAAGAAGATGAAGATGATGCTCTTTTGATTGTTTTGTTTATTTATTTTGTTCTTGTTTTAATTATTCATTTCTCGGGGTCACAGATAGGCCCAGCAGAGAAAGTATAATATCTCACTGTGTTATACTCTAAACCCTTAGGCCACATACACATAAAAAAACAACAACAGACTACTGCAAAAAACCAACCCCATTAAAATACAATCCCTTCCCCCTTTCCAAAAAAACTCCGAAACACTGTTTGAAAATAATTTTTTAAACAGCTAAGAAAACTAAGACAAGAGTCCTGGGAAATTATCTAGTCTTGAGTATTATTTTTTTAATTATATTTAATAGCACAGAATTCTTCAAACCCATTTACTGGGCCTAAATAATCTCTCCATATCTGAGGCTGAGTGGTGAAATCAGGCCCTTGTCAAAATAATGAAATTGAAAAAATTGGCAATTTTCTATCAGTTTGGCAATTTTTGTTTTTTGGCTTAACACCATAATTATCCAGTTAAGAACACATTAGTATGTGGATTTTTACTGAAAAACGTTGGTTAAAGGGACAAAAAAGTAAGTTTTCAGTGTTCATGGACTATCAAGCTATGGAAATAACCAAACTATGACTGTCATTTTCTCGCTTATTCTGCTTTTGAAACTAGACGACCTCACCTTCTTCAATCTCAAATATTTTAACTTCTTTTAAAGATAGATTGGGATTTTTTCACCCATAGAAAAACAACTGAACAACCTTTAGGATAATACCAATAACTCCACATGCCCTAAAATTGACGAGCGCCTGTTTTCACCACGTCCTGCAACATATGTCAAAAGTGAAGACTGTTTTTCCTTTTGCTTGCTGTATTTTAAAAAAACTGTAATAATCTTGGATAAAAGTTCTTTGTTGGACATTAAATGTATCTTTGTTTTTGTTGTTGTTGTTGTTGTTGTTGTTGTTGTTGTTGCTGTTGTTGTTATTATTGTTGTTGTTATTATTGTTGTTGTTCCTGTTGTTGTTGTTTGGCCTGTTTT
>NW_004798283.1:187333-188284 GCF_000002075.1 Aplysia californica | reverse complement strand
GGTGTTATGAGTACGTAAAGACACAAACTGAGAGTGCGGTGGCGGAGCAGTTAGTGCGCTCGTCTCCAAAACGGGAAAGTCCGGGTTCGAACGTCGGTTCGGACTCTGATTTTTTTCGCCCCCTCCTGCCCACCCAGCAGTAATGAGTTGGGGAAGTAAAGGCGGCGAGGAAAGGAACTGGCCACCCTACCACAATACGCCGAAGGCCCAGGAAGTTGTCTCACTAACAAGGCAATCCCCAATGTCCGGATCGGATGCGGGAACAACTGTACTTTTTAAAGACACAGCCAGGAAGAAAAGTACCAAAGAGTAAATAAGAAAAGATTTTTCAGACCACATGGACAAGTTCAAAGACAGGTAAATTCTTCAAAAAGATACTAGGACCAAAGGAGTAGCCGGAAAACGCAGTAGAAAGAACCAGAAGCCCAGAAGGGGGGGGGAGCAAGGGAGGTGAGGGGGTGGGGACAGAAAGTGGAGACAAAAAGTGACGACTGAACATGATTTGAGAGCAATTGTTTTTTAAAATAATAATATCAGATCAATTTGTAAAGCAAGTATGAGTTACACACCCCCTGTCTTGTCAACACTATTAGTATATTATATATCTATGAAACATGGCCACCGAATTTACCAGCCCTCTTTGATAACACTTAGCCAAATCGGTTGACAGTCTTGAAAACTCCACAAAACGCCTATTCCTGGTGTAAATAATTGATCCTTCCTTTCTATCAAACATCTTTCGTCCGTATCTCTTCTCCAACTCTTCTTTGCACCTTGCTACTCTCTAGTACCACCTTTATTCTTGGGCTGGCACTTGCATGACTTAGTCGTGTTGCAACTGCGTAAAACTTTTACGAAAACTAAAAGTTAACATCTACTTGCAGGTGTAAGCCGAGATACTCAATGCTTAAGTGGAAAGCGAATTTCGTGGATTGGAAGTTCTCAGGGGGG
>NW_004798283.1:186278-187233 GCF_000002075.1 Aplysia californica | reverse complement strand
AGGTTAAGGTGTTCGCCTCTCATTTAATAGATACCGGGTTCCAATCTGAGCAGCGACGAAAAATTTTCTTCTTTTAAATTTTACCCTTTCACATCTTTTCCCGCTCTCTAACATTGTTCTGTCGTCTGCTTTCGTCTCCACTTTCTGCACCCACCCCCTCACCTCCTTTACTCCCTCCTCTGGGTTCTGACTATTTCTGCAACCTTTCTACTGCTACTCCTTGGCTCCTTCTTAATGCTGTCTTTCAACCTGATCCCTGATCTTCGGATACGAAAGATCTGCATTTGTACATCTAGCCTTCTCGGACCAGGGCAAAAAGTCTCAGAAGTCCCATGTGCATGTTGTGCTCGTTAAAGATCCCTTGGTGGTCCAATATAATAATATAAGGGTAGACTTCGGCCGCAACCGGAGCAAACATTAACATTTCCAATACAATGAAAATGTTTAACGTGTCCCTCGCGCTCATATTATGATCATATGCACTTGCGAGCGCCGTAAAACACTTACCAAAAAGTAAAATATATGTGCAGTTGTAAGCCGAGATACCCAATGTTGTAATTGGAAGGCAATGCCATGAGTTAGATGCTCATGTACAGGGGTCAGGTTCACCTAGTAAATCCGTCTGTATGCTGGAATAAAACGCTCTGCTAGTCCCAGTTGGCTCTGAATATGTTTTAAAAAATAATGTGTTGATGAATTCGACAAGTCGAAAAAACCACCTGCAATTAATCAAGATCATTGTCATTAAAGTGAGAGCTAGGAAGAGAGAAAAAAGAAGTTGGTAAAAAGAGGAGCAAGGGATTTTTAATCTGTGTGTGTGTGAGTGTGTGTGTGTGTGTGTGTGTGTGTGTGTGTGTATTTGTGTGCGTGTGAGTGTGTGTGTGTGTATGCTTGTATGTTCGTATATGTGCGTATGATTTCTCTGTGTTTGTGTGTGTTGTGTGTGTATGTGTGT
>NW_004798283.1:181221-186016 GCF_000002075.1 Aplysia californica | reverse complement strand
GAGAGAGAGAGAGGCAGAGGAAATAGAAAATTCGGGCAAGTGACCCCAAGGGGTGTCTACTTCCAGAATAGACTGTAGGTAGTTTTCGTTTGAACGATTTGACGCTCAGAAACCTTTGGACTAATTCTCCCAGAAGTCTCCAAAGACACAGTTTCACACGCCCAACACGAAACCCCATAAAGCTTTCTACAAGAAACTCTCTACTCTATAAGTGCGATCAAAAATGCATAGCCCAACTTACTGCCAAATAATATTTTCTAAACGATCGAACATAGACTCTTCAGCTTTTGCACGATCAATGACTTATATCAATTTGTCTTTAAAAATCAATATATTTGTAAACACCTTTTGGCCGTATTCTAGAAAATTTCTTCATAACAAATTATTTCAATACTCATACAAAATCCCGGTGGTTGGTTTTTACCGATATTATAATGTTTACAGCTGTGGCTATATTCCTTTCAAAAGCTGGCCCGCCTTTTTTTTTTTTAATCGCGACATTACGCTTATTGAATGCATGTTTTGAAAACCTTTAGTGCAAAAAAGTGTTAACTATAAAATTCATTTCTTGTGACCCGTCTTGTCATTAAAAAGTGTCATCGGTGAGCTGTGACGTAGGCCACATGCGTATGCAAAGTAAGTGTGAGAAGCGGAAAGTGCCGTGTTGTGCGCAATCCCATTTTCCGCGTGATGGTGAGTTATAGTATTTTATATAAATTTATGAAGAAAATTGTCTTAATAGAGCCTCGGTTAGTGTGAAAAAAATATGATTAAGTTAAGACTAATTGATACAAACTGCTGTGTAAAGTATGGGTGACATTGATCCACTCGTTAAGGAGACATTTGAGAATAAGTTGAGCCACGAATTTTTTTACCACACTATAGTGATTTTTCTTCGTCGGCCTCTAGTTGTTTTTTTTAAATGTATGTAAAAAGGCAACGATTTTGAACTTTACAAAAAAATACAGTACCTTAATATGTAGTATCGGCCGCAGGTGTCAAATAAATATGTTTTCAATATTCAAATTCTAAATGTCGAAAGCAATTAAAAGTATAATGTAGGTACAATTGTTTTGGTTTAATTAACTGCTTTTTCCTCTCTCCTATTCTATTTTGCCTTCTTGATATAGATCTAGATCTAGAGCTGGTAGGCCTACATTTTATCAACGACGGAAATTTTTCTTCTATAAAAATATTTCTCCGTTCTCCTTTCCTGCTCTCTAATCATGTTCTGTCGTCTGCTTTCGTCTCCGCTTTCTGTCCCCTCCCCAGGGCTCCTGACTCAATATTAATATGCTGCCTTTCTATAGACACTTCTTGACTTCTTCATATTGCTGGGTTTTTTTTAAAGCAGCACTCTTGATCATAGGGTAGATAAAGATGTAACATGTACTCTTTTCGGATACGGGCGACAAAGTCTAAGAGGTCCCGTGTGCAAGTGAATGAAAGAATGTCAATGTGAGAACATTTGGAAGACGAAAAAATAATTCGGGCACAGTCTGTCCCGTCTTTTTAAATGCAAATTATTTTACATCTAAGGATGAACTTTAAATTGTTTTATCTTAAGAAAACAGAGTGTCGGAGACTCAACATCTCCGCTATCTCAAAGGTTAGTCAAAGAGTCGTAAGAGCCGATGTCTGGAGCAGATAATGAGTCCAGGGTGTCAATTACTCCCGCCATCTGGCCCGAGTTGTGTCCCCTTTAACAGACGTGAGGCTGGTGGGGACATCACCTGACCCGACTCAACGTCCAGTTCACAGAGGTAACAGATTTTGATTGGATATATATTTTATTTTCAGGGGCGGGGTTAAGATATGAGATAATATCCAGGTCGACGTTTACCTTGTCTGGGTCAATTTGGAATGGAAGACAGAAGAGGGTTGTAGTGGGCAAGAGGTTAAGAGGTTCGCCACTCATTCAATTGATCTCTTGTTCGAATCCGGATATTTTCTTCTCTAAAATGGTCTTCTTTCAACTTTCACATCCTTTCCTGCTCTCTAGCAATGTTCTCTCGTCTTCTTTTGTCTCCACTTTTTGCCCCCACCCCCTGACCTCCTTTGCCCCCTCCTCTGAGCTCCAGACTCTTTCTGCAGCCTTTCTACTATACTGCCTCTTCTTGGCTCATTCTCATTGCTGTCTTTCAGCCCCACCCCTGATTTTTATGGTAGGTAAGATGTACCCCTAGCCTTCTCGGACATGGGCGAAAAATTTCGGAGGTCCTGTGTGCAAGTTGCGAAAGTTAAAGATCCGTTGGTGGTCCAAAATCGATCAGAGTAGGCGTCAGCCGCCACCAGGGCAAAATTCAGTTTCCTAGCAACGGAAAATGTTTGGTGTGTCCTGCGCGCTCATATCACCTAATGCAGTTCCGAACACCGTAAAACACTTACCAAAAAAAGAAAAAAAAAAGAAGAAAGCAGAAGTACCAGAAGAAATAGTTGTTATAATAATCATCTTATTATGATATAATATTTGTTCTTTTAATGATTGGATAAAAGCTGCAATTTGCAGGCCATACTTAATACCCCAATTTCAGATCAATTAATTATTGTCAATATTAATTTACTGTCCTATCGACACAGTTTAGGTTATTCAGGCCACCGGCTGCTTCACTCCTGTCTACTCCGCTAAGCCAAACCGGGTGGAAAGAGATCCATAACTTCTGCTGGGGTCTTTCGGTTTCCATTAAGTGCACGACTAACTCTATTAGTATCATGCTGGGATATGGAGCAGATGGCTCTGGTTCGAATCCCCAAAGCTGGGCCGGGGGGGGGGGGGGCATTTCTCAATACGAATTGATTTTGGAAGTTTGTAGCATGGGAGAATTTTGTAACAACAGGCAAGTTTGATGGAAAGAGAGGCAAGGGCAGACTGAGGGAAAAGACACTGGACAGGTTGACAACATGGCTGCTGGGAACAGCAAGAACTGCAGACACCATCGCTGCAAAGCATGAGCAAGACAGAGTGAAATGAAGGTACATGATAGCCCACTTCAGTCGGCAAGGCACCAAACAGATGATAATGAGTCTCTCAATCAATTTGGCTAATTTCTGTCGTCAATGGACGCTAAATTCGGAGATTTCCGCCTTTAAATTATCTGACAGAGTTGTAAAGGAGTGTTAAACTCCTACAATGATCAATGACGCAGGAGAGACGGCTTGGTGTAAGCTGCAATTCGTTCACAGAATCTGCGCTAGAAATAAGTGGCTTCGTAAAGAGTAAAATGGCAAAATGACATGAGATAAACTTTATTGATCCTCAAGAGAAAATCACACGATGGCTTTAATAGGTCTCACGACGTGGGGGAATCAGCCGCTCGTCAATGTTTGGCCATGTGGAGTTATTTGTATCTTCTTAAAGCTGATTTATTTGCCTTGCTGCAGATGAAATAAAATACTCCTCTATCTTGAACAGAACTCAAGAATATATTTGCGATTGAAGGGAGTGAGGTTGCTGGTTTTACTGGTGAAATTAACGAGAAAATGGCGACCAAATTTGGTAACTCCAATAGCTAAAGAGTCTTTGAAAACTGAAAAATGACATATTTTGTGCCTTTTATCGATGTTTTTCAGTAAAATTCATGTGGAAATGTGTTTTTGTATGGACTTCAAAGAGGTTGAGCCAAAAAATATGAATTCGATAAAAATTTCTAAATTGACGGGAAAATGCCTGTTTTCGCGATTTCTGTATTTTCAAAAGGGCCTGATTTCACCACGTTGCCTCAAAAGGGTCTTTTGTCTTTATTTTAACGCTCTTCTAAAAATAATGGGTTATTTTGAAGCGGACTGCCAAGCTCATCATCATCATCATCATCATCATCATCATCATCATCATCATCATCATCATCATCATCATCATCATCATCATCATCGTTGTTGCTTTGTGGTAAAAGTTTCAAATGTAACGGGAGTTTCAAAATTGTTCACGGTTTTTTGACATCTTGGGCGAAGCAAATGAATGATAATCAGATCAGAAGCATTACACTAATGAAAGAACAAAGAATATAATAATTAGTTGGAAAGGGGCGATATAGGGTGTGTTCTTTTTTCAGGGGGAGGGGTGGGGGAGATAATTTGGGATGTGGGAAAATGTGAGGGTGCGGGGGTATCTGTGCAGTTATTTAAAGGAGCAACCCTATGTTAGGAGCATAGTTTTGGGGGGACTTTGGGTGGGGTTTTTTTTTTGGGGGGGGCTTAAGGAGTAGGGGTAGGGGTGGTGATCCAAAGAAATTGAGAGAGGGGGTGGAGGGGAGGATGGGAGATTTCACAAAAGGAGAAGATGGGGGATCCCACAAAAGGAGAGGATGGGGACGGAAATGTGGAAACGGGGATCTACTGTAAGGGGGAGGAGGGGTGTGGGGGTGAGGAGGGTAAGGGAGCGGGGATCCACTATATGGGAGCGGGGGATAAGGGGTTCACAATAATGGAGAGGAGAAGGGGAGGGGGAAGGGGTGGGGAATTTACTATAATGGAGAGGAGAATGTGGTGGGATAAGGGAGTGATGGAGTAGGGATCCATTGAAAGGGAGATGATAAGGTGGGGACGGGGGATTCACTATAAGGGAGAGGAGAGGAGGGGGGTGTGGGTGCGGGGATTCACTGAAAGGGAGAGGGGGTGGGGTAGGGGAAGGGGTGGGAGATGCAGTAAACGGGGGAGGAGAGGAAAGGGTGTGGGTGCGGATATCCCCAAGGGACCATTTCTCGGACGAGTAAACGTTCCCACAAACTGCGAGTATTGTTTTAGGGCTGATGGACAGCGCAGTAGAGCTGTGCGCGCGTGTGTGTGTGTGTGTGTGTGT
>NW_004798283.1:178554-180062 GCF_000002075.1 Aplysia californica | reverse complement strand
AGGGGGTAAGTGTTTGACGGCTCTGGCAACTGCATACGGTCATAATATAAGCTCAGTGGACATATTTAACATTTGCAGTTTGTATGTAGAAAATTTCGAATTTTGCCCGGGTGGTTCTAGCCCCGTGTGGAGAGAGATAACCCTTTAGTTAAGAATTTAACGAATATAGAAAGCGTTTTACGGCTCTTGCGAAACAATTAGGTCATGTTATAAGTGCCGGAGATTAGAGGTGTTACAAGAGAGTGTCAAGCACAAAAAAGGAGCAGTAAAGATAGCCGAAGATTAGAGGTTGAACAAAAGATAAACAATCACAAAAAGGGAGGAGTAAAGATAAGGACGATAGCGGTTTGATATTTGGGAGGTGTTGAAAAGGGGGGGGGGGCTATTAAATTGATTTGATATGTTCTTAATTTGTATTGACTTTATAACAACTGGAGCTTCAATTTTGTTTACAGCAGTTATTGTGGTAGTCACAGGAGGGTTACGGATTCAGATTGGAGTTTTTGACATAATTTGATGATGTGTTTGTGGCTACTTCTACCGTTGTAGTTTTGTCGTGGGTTTCATTTTCTTGATTGTTGTTGTTGTTGTTGTTGTTGTTGTTGTTGTTGTTGTTGTTGTTGTTGTTGTTGGGTTTTTCTTGTTGTTGTTGTTGTTGTTGTTGTTGTGGGTTTTTTCTTGTTGCTGTTGTTGTTGTTGGTGGTGGTGGTGGTGGGTGTTTCTTGTTGTTCTTGTTGTTGTTGTTGTTGTCTTTGGTGTTTCGTGATTATGGGGATGATGTTACTTTGCTTTGTATATGTTGCTGCTGCTGCTTCTTATACTACAAGGAAACTGGAGTGAGGGTAGGAGGTTTTTTCGCAAGGGGGTGAGGGGGGGGGGAGGGGCGACATCGACCACGCCAATAATCTTACTGCTGTTTCTCTGTTATTGTCCATAAATGTCAAAAGTTCAAAATACGCGTTCACAGTCAGGCGATAAAGCTATAAACTGTTTTTGTTTTTCGAGACCATTTGTCTTCAAAGTCCGACTACATAGAACTACTTTTTCTCACATATCTCCTCTCTGATACCCTTTTCTCATTGTAACTTGCGGCCGCACTCCATTACAGATAGCAAATTGTTTATGGACTTGAATTACTCAGTGGGAACAATACAGCGGTCTCCTGTTTCGTCTTCAAGTAGTCTCAAGACATTTCATTCTGTTCTGATTGCGGATGTGACCTCTGCCTCGACGGTCAAAACAATCGTAAATCATTAGTGTTATCTTACTGGACACCATACTCGTAGCTTGCCAATAAATGTGAGGCAGCATGGTGGAATCAGGCTCTCGTCAAAATAATCAAGGTAAAGAAACTTGCTTCAAATTTTTGTTTTTAGGCTCAACACCTTTCATGCCCATTAAAGAACTAATTTCTGTATTGCTTTTTCTGAAAAGCGTTGATTAAAGACACAAAAAAAGTAAATTTTCGGCTACCTCAGACTCTTAAGCTAAGGAAATAACTAATCTTT
>NW_004798283.1:174837-176711 GCF_000002075.1 Aplysia californica | reverse complement strand
TTTTTCTGAAAAACTTTGAATAAAGGCACCAAAAAAATTTAAATTTTCAGTTACCACGGACTCTTATGCTAAGGAAATAACTAATCTTTGGCGCCATTTTCTCATTATTTTTACCTCTGAAAACAAGTGACCCCCAGCTCGTTCTTTTCGCAAATATCTCGACTTGTATTCAAGATAAATGGATATTTTTTTCATCCAAATAAAGACAAGTGAATAAGCTTTAAGATGATACCAATACCTCTACATGCCCAAAAATTGACGAGAGCCTGATTCCACCACGATGCCTCACATTTAAATGTAGGTGTTTGTACTTCCCTATCGATGCCATTTCGACCATTTAGAAGGTGGGCTTCCGTCCCTGTTGTCGCGCTGAGAGGGGTACAATATCATCCTAGCAGAAAGACCCAGATACTCGATGAGAATTCGCCTATCACATGGAATTAAACTAGAGTCTGCGGTGTGGTGACAGCGAAGCACCTAACCTCTATATGTGGAAAAGCGTAGTGGAATCAGGCTCTCGACAATTTTTGGGCATGTAGAGTTATTGGTATAATCTTAAAACTTGTTCACTTGTCTTTATTTCGATGAAAAAAATATCCATTTATCTCAAATACAAGTCGAAATATTTGCGAAAGAAGGAGGTGGGCGTCACCTGTTTTCAGAAGTAAAATTAGTGAGAAAATAGCTGCCATAGATTATTTTTTTCCTGAGCTCAAAAGTCAGTGGTAACTGAAAATTTACATTTTTTATGCCTTTAATCAACGTTTCGCAGAAAAATCCACATAGAAATGAGTTGAGCCAAAAAACAAAAATTTGATAAAAATTCACAAACCTGCGGAAAAAAGCAAGTTTCTTCACTTTGGCTATTTTGACGAGAGCCTGATTCCACCACGTTGCCTCACAGATATACCAAAGACAAATGTACGCACTTTCAAGCAGCGTCCATTTTCCTTATATCTCACTGATTGTCGTCAGATGAATTTTTTTAAAGCAGCATTTGTGTTAACATGTTAAGTGCATAGTTCGTCTGTGCTGTTCCTGCTCAAATTGTGTGCGACAGCGAAGCGCCTAACCACTAATATACCAAAGTACGACTGTACGCACTAATTTCAATCAACGTCCATTTTCCTTATATCTCACTGCTTGTCGTCTGTTTTTTTTTGTGTTTTTTAAAGCAGCATTTGTGTTAACATGTTAAGTGCGCAGTTCGTCTGTGCTGTTTCAGCTCAAATTGTGCTGAAGGAACATTTTTTCCTGAACTCAAAATTGACGTCGGGTCTTGTGCGCCTGTTTCTTGTCGCCTTTTAACAGATTAGTTATGTTTTTGCCAAGGGGAACTTTTAAATGCTGGAACAAAAGCCAGTCCATCTTTGTTAGTTCGCTTTTAAACCACTTTGATGGCATTTTAAAATGTTCTAAGTTTCTCATAAACGCCGAGCTTCCTCATTTCTTCAGGACATTTTTTACCTCTTTGTGTACGGTTATAGATTTTAACGTTTTCATGTGAAATGTCGTGAAGTGATGGCTGTTATCATAGGTTAAACGTCTGTGTATTTTTTGTAACTTACAACGGGTCGGTTCTATTTTCTGCGATTACTGATATGTCTTAGTTCCTTCTTTTCTTTCCCTTAATCGTTTCTGTCTGTTCGTCTGTATGTCTGTTTGTCTGTCTGTCTGTCTGTCTGTCTGTCTGTCTGTCTGTCTGTCTGTCTGTTTGTCTTGCTCAAACTTTGGATGTACTAATGAAGCCATTCATTCTTTGCTGGATAAGTCTAAGCCAATGTCAGATCGACACGATCGAATTCTATTTCTGTAGATCACATGACTGAGTTTATTGGGGAGGGTGAGAGTGAGTGGGGTGGAGGTAGGGTGAG
>NW_004798283.1:169396-170936 GCF_000002075.1 Aplysia californica | reverse complement strand
TGTGCCGTGATGAGATATACTCTTTTTTCTTTCCAGTCAAACATCCGTCTACCTTATCTCTCCTCCCTCTTTTCTTTTTTATGTTACTCTCTAGCTACACCCCTAATCTCTGCCACTTGTAATAAAATGACCCATAATTTGTGATTCAAAGTATCTTAAAACTCGTACTAGAACAAAATCTAAACTCATTTTGCTACCACTTTATTCAGGGGAAGGAAGACTAAAATATTCTGAAATATTTGAGTTTTGACCTGTACTCCATTTTTGCGTGTGCCATCAGCATGCTCTTTTCGTGTGTCCGGGAAGAAATCATTAGGGGGGGGGGGGCATTTACTTCATCATCTCATTTCATCCCGGGAGAATTCCTGGGGGTCTAAACTTGGAGGGGCCGCTGCTGATCATCAAAAAAAAGGGACCAGGTTGACGTCTCGAGAAGACAAAAAGTACTTTTTTTCCCCTTCTTTTAAAAGGCTCAAAACATTACGGAGAATCTGAGTATTATCAAAGATTGATTTATTTTTCAAAACTTTCTTTGGCTGTTTTACCAATGTCATTATAGTTTGAGACTGCTATATCTAAATATTAGCAGGTGGTTGGAGGGTGCCACTGGTAGGTCCTATATCTTTTCCTTTTCTCTGTTGTATCTGACTATCTGTCTTGCTCTTTCCCAGACTAAATGACCAATTATTGTGTCAATGTTTTTCTTTTTATTCAAATTGAAACTCTAAATATTGGCAACTACAAAAGCACATTTTATCTTTTTTAAAGCATTTCCTAAGAGCTCACAGGTTTAATTGTTTTCTATACATACCACTTTGCCACCGGAAGTCACATCACTCGAAAACAATGTAAACTACCAGGACATTTGTTTCTGAACCCTGATAGCAAAATGAAAAGCATTTCGTCTTCAACATTATTAGGTAAAGACAAAATAACAGTAATGTAAGGATCTTTGCTTTGAAATGTCAAAGTACCACGGTTTGCTTTCCTGTCCGACCAGGGTATGTCTTTGTCTCATCACTTCACATAACACAATCGCAAATCATTAGAAATTCTGGCTTCTGTTTCTATACCAAATATCAAGAAGATAAAATCCTTATGGCTATAGCGATATAAAAAAAATGCCGACAATGAAAACACTCTTTACAGGGCTATTAGTTACCTAGATTTTTAACCACGTCCAGAATTATGGGGTTAGAGAGCCGTGTTATCTGTTGTACGAAGATTTGACTTCGCAGGGATGCCAGATTTAAATAACCCGAAAAATTAAATAATCATAATTTTAAACCCGAGAAAGTGATAATGTAAATCTTCTACTTTTCTCAAAGAACGACAAACAGGGGATACCTTCTCCTTACCTTTTATCTTTATCCAATGTGAAATCACCAAAAGTAACAAGCCCTCTGTACTTCCCTTCCCTTACCTTTTATCTTTATCCAATGTGAAATCACCAAAAGTAACAAGCCCTCTGTACTTCCCTTCCCTTACTTAAAGTTACTTTTTGTCTTTATACATGAGGAAATCTCCAACTTAGAGTCGA